>NC_092265.1:17811106-17848606 GCF_036320965.1 Panulirus ornatus | reverse complement strand
GCGGGAAGTGGCGAATAGTTTCAAAGAAAAAGAAGGTATTATATATATATATATATATATATATATATATATATATATATATATATATATATATATATATATATATATATATATATATATATATATACAGACAAAGGGGATAAGGGTGGGTGCTCAAATTACAAAGGTATAAGTTTGTTGAGTATTCCTGGTAAATTATATGGGAGGGTATTGATTGAGAGGGTGAAGGCATGTACGGAGCATCAGATTGGGGAGAGCAGTGTGGATTCAGAAGTGGTAGAGGATGTGTGGATCAGGTGTTTGCTTTGAAGAATGTATGTGAGAAATACTTAGAAAAGCAAATGGATTTGTATGTAGCATTTATGGATCTTGAGAAGGCATATGATAGAGTTGATAGAGATGCTCTGTGGAAGGTTTTAAGAATATATGGTGTGGGAGGAAAGTTGTTAGAAGCAGTGAAAAGTTTTTATCGAGGATGTAAGGCAAGTGTACGTGTAGGAAGAGAGGAAAGTGATTGGTTCTCAGTGAAAATAGGTTTGCGGCAGGGGTGTGTGATGTCTCCATGGTTGTTTAATTTGTTTATGGATGGGGTTGTTAGGGAGATAAATGCAATAGTTTTGGAAAGAGGGGCAAGTATGAACTCTGTTGGGGATGAGAGAGCTTGGGAAGTGAGTCAGTTGTTGTTCGCTGATGATACATCGCTGGTGGCTGATTCATGTGAGAAACTACAGAAGCTGGTGACTGAGTTTGGTAAAGTGTGTGAAAGAAGAAAGTTAAGAGTAAAGGTGAATAAGAGAAAGGTTATTAGGTACAGTAGGGTTGAGGGTCAAGTCAATTGGGAGGTAAGTTTGAATGGAGAAAAACTGGAGGTAGTAAAGTGTTTTAGATATCTGGGAGTGGATCTGGCAGCGGATGGAACCATGGAAGCGGAAGTAGATCATAGGGTGGGGAGGGGGCGAAAATCCTGGGAGCCTTGAAGAATGTGTGGAAGTCGAGAACATTATCTCGGAAAGCAAAAATGGGTATGTTTGAGGGAATAGTGGTTCCAACAATGTTGTATGGTTGCGAGGCGTGGGCTATGGATAGAGATGTGCGCAGGAGGATGGATGTGCTGGAAATGAGATGTTTGAGGACAATGTGTGGTGTGAGGTGGTTTGATCGAGTAAGTAACGTAAGGGTAAGAGAGATGTGTGGAAATAAAAAGAGCGTGGTTGAGAGAGCAGAAGAGGGTGTTTTGAAATGGTTTGGGCACATGGAGAGAATGAGTGAGGAGAGATTGACCAAGAGGATATATGTGTCGGAGGTGGAGGGAACGAGGAGAAGAGGGAGACCAAATTGGAGGTGGAAAGATGGAGTGAAAAAGATTTTGTGTGATCGGGGCCTGAACATGCAGGAGGGTGAAAGGAGGGCAAGGAATAGAGTGAATTGGAGTCACGTGGTATACAGGGGTTGACGTGCTGTCAGTGGATTGAATCAAGGCATGTGAAGCGTCTGGGGTAAACCATGGAAAGCTGTGTAGGTATGTATATTTGCGTGTGTGGACGTGTGTATGTACATGTGTATGGGGGGGGGGGTTGGGCCATTTCTTTCGTCTGTTTCCTTGCGCTACCTCGCAAACGCGGGAGACAGCGACAAAGTAAAAAAAAAAAAAAAAAAAAAAATATATATATATATATATATATATATATATATATATATATATATATATATATATATGTATATATATATATATATATATATACATTATCCCTGGGGATAGGGGATTAAGAATACTTCTCACGTATTCCCTGCGTGTCGTAGAAGGCGACTAAAAGGGGAGGGAGCGGGGGGCTGGAAATCCTCCCCTCTCTTTTTTTTTTTTTTTAATTTTCCAAAAAGAAGGAACAGAGAAGAGGTCCAGGTGAGGATATTCCCTCAAAGGCCCAGTCCTCTGTTCTTAACGCTACCTCGCTATCGCGGGAAATAGCGAATAGTATGAAAAAAAAAAAAAAAAAAATATATATATATATATATATATATATATATATATATATATATATATATATATATATATATATATGTATATATATATATATATATATATATATATATATATATATATATATATATATATATATATATATATATATATATATATATATATTATCCCTGGGGATAGGGGATTAAGAATACTTCTCACGTATTCCCTGCGTGTCGTAGAAGGCGACTAAAAGGGGAGGGAGCGGGGGGCTGGAAATCCTCCCCTCTCGTTTTTTTTTTTTTATTTTCCAAAAGAAGGAACAGAGGGGGGCCAGGTGAGGATATTCCAAAAAAGGCCCAGACCTCTGTTCCTAACGCTACCTCGCTAATGCGGGAAATGGCGAATAGTTTAAAAGAAAAAGAAAGATATATATATATATATATATATATATATATATATATATATATATATATATATATATATATATATATACATATATACCATATATTCCAGCACATCCGCACAGCTCTATCCATAGCCCACGCCTCGCAACCATACAACATTGTTGGAACCACTATTCCTTCAAACATACCCATTTTTGCTTTCATCGATAATGTTCTCGACTTCCACACATTCTTCAACGCTCCCAGAACTTTCACTCCCTCCCCCCTCCCTATAATTCACTTCCGCTTCCATGGTTCCATCCGGTGCCAAATCCACTCCAGATATCTAAAACACTTCACTTCCTCCAGTTTTTCTCCATTCAAACTTACCTCCCAATTGACTTGACCCTCAACCCTACTGTACCCAATAACCTTGCTCTTATTCACATTTACTTTCAGCTTTCTTCTTTCATACACCTTACTAAACTCAGTCACCAGCTTTTGCAGTTTCTCATACGAATCAGCCACCAGTGCTGTATCATCAGCGAACAACAACTGACTCACTTCCCAAGCTCTCTCATCCACAACGGACTGCATACTTGCCCCTCTTTCCAAAACTCTTGCATTCACCTCCCTAACAACCCCATCCATAAATAAATTAAACAACCATGGAGACATCACACACCCCTGCCGCAAACCTACATTCACTGAGAACCAATCACTTTCCTCTCTTCCTACACGTACACATGCCTTACATCCTCGATAAAAACTTTTCACTGCTTCTAACAACTTGCCTCCCACACCATATATTCTTAATAACTTCCACAGAGAATCTCTATCAACTCTATCATATGCCTTCTCCACATCCATAAATGCTACACACAAATCCATTTGCTTTTCTAAGTATTTCTCACATACATTCTTCAAAACAAACACCTGATCCACACATCCTCTACCACTTCTGAAACCACACTGCTCTTCCCCAATCTCATGCTCTGTACATGCCTTCACCCTCTCAATCAATACCATCCCATATAATTTACCAGGAATACTCAACAAACTTATACCCCTGTAATTTGAGCACTCACTCTTATCCCCTTTGCCTTTGTACAATGGCACTATTCAAGCATTCCGCCAATCCTCAGGCACCTCACCATGAGAGATACATACATTAAATAACCTTACCAACCAGTCAACAATACAGTCACCCCCATTTTTAGTAAATTCCACTGGAATACCATCCAAACCTGCTGCCTTGCCGGCTTTCATCTTCCGCAAAGGTTTTGCTACCTCTTCCCTGTTTACCAAATCATTCTCCCTAACCTTTCACTTTGCACACCACCTCGACCAAAACACCCTATATCTGCCACTCTATCATCAAACACATTCAACAAACCTTCAAAATACTCACTCCATCTCCTTCTCACATCACCACTACTTGTTATCACCTCCCCATTAGCCCCCTTCACCGAAGTTCCCATTTGTTCCCTTGTCTTACGAACTTTATTTACCTTCTTCCAAAACATCTTTTTATTCTCCCTAAAATTTAATGATACTCTCTCGCTCCAACTCTCATTTGCCCTCTTTTTCACCTCTTGCACCTTTCTCTTGAAGTCCTGCTTCTTTCTTTTATACATCTCCCACTCATTTGCATTATTTCCCTGCAAAACTCGTCCAAATGCCTCTCTCTTCTCTTTCACTAATAATCTTACTTATTCATCCTACCTTTCAATACCCTTTCTAATCTACCCACCTCCCACGCTTTTCATACCACAAGCATCTTTTGCGCAAGCCATCACTGCTTCCCTAAATGCATCCCATTCCTCCCCCACTCCCGTTACCCCCTTTGTTCTCACCTTTTTCCAATATGTACTCAGTCTCTCCTGGTACTTCCTCACAGATGTCTACTTCCAAGCTCACTTACTCTTCACCACTCTCTTCACCCCAACATTCTCTCTTCTTTTCTGAAAACCTCTACAAATCTTCACCTTCGCCTCCACAAGATAATGATCAGACATCCCTCCAGTTCCACTTCTCAGCACATTAACATCCAAAAGTCTCTCTTTCCCGCGCCTATCAATTAAAATGTAATCCAATAACGCTCTCTGGCCATCTCTCCTACTTACATACGTATATTTATGTATATCTCTTTTTAAACCAGATATTCCCAATCACCAGTCCTTTTTCAGCACATAAATCTACAAGCCCTTCACCATTTCCATTTACAACACTGAACACCCCATGTATACCAATTATTCCCTCAACTGCCACATTACTCACCTTCGCATTCAAATCACCCATCACTATAACCCGGTCTCGTGCATCAAAACTACTAACACACTCACTCAGCTGCTCTCAAAACACTTGCCTCTCATGATCTTTCTCCTTATGCCCAGGTGCATATGCACCAATAATCACCCATCTCTCTCCACCCACTTTCAGTTTTACCCATATCAATCTAGAATTTACTTTCTTACACTCTATCACTTACTCCAACCACTCCTGTTTCAGGAGTAATGCTACTCCTTCCCTTGCTCTTGTTCTTTCACTAACCCCTGATTTTAGTCCTAAGACATTCCTAAGCGTGATCAAGTATTTTCCTGTGAGCCCACAGGGAAAATCAAATATGATAAGTTCGCAAGTGCACTTTAGTGTAATAATCACATCATCAGGGGACGCCAGTTGGTAAACATGTGACAATCACATCTTTACCAAATGGCAACCTAGCTACGTCTCTTCGTTATATATCAATTGATGATGTGATTATTACACGAAATTGCATTTGGGAACTTATCGTGTTTCATTTTCCCCGTGTGCTCATAGGAATATATATGTATATATATATATATATATATATATATATATATATATATATATATATATATATATATATATATATATATATATATATATATATATATATATATATATATATAGGTGAAGATTTGTATGGGTTTTCAGAAAAGAAGAGTGAATGTTGGGGTGAAGAGGGTGGTGAGAGTAAGTGAGCTTGGGAAGGAGACTTGTGTGAGGAAGTACCAGGAGAGACTGAGTACAGAATGGAAAAAGGTGAGAACAATGGGAGTAAGGGGAGTGGGGGAGGAATGGGATGTATTTAGGGAATCAGTGATGGATTGCGCAAAAGATGCTTGTGGCATGAGAAGAGTGGGAGGTGGGTTGATTAGAAAGGGTAGTGAGTGGTGGGATGAAGAAGTAAGAGTATTAGTGAAAGAGAAGAGAGAGGCATTTGGACGATTTTTGCAGGGAAAAAATGAAATTGAGTGGGAGATGTATAAAAGAAAGAGACAGGAGGTCAAGAGAAAGGTGCAAGAGGTGAAAAAAAAAAAAGGGCAAATGAGAGTTGGGGTGAGAGAGTATCATTAAATTTTAGGGAGAATAAAAAGATGTTCTGGAAGAAGGTAAATAAAGTGCGTAAGACAAGGGAGCAAATGGGAACTTCAGTGAAGGGCGCAAATGGGGAGGTGATAACAAGTAGTGGTGATGTGAGAAGGAGATGGAGTGAGTATTTTGAAGGTTTGTTGAATGTGTTTGATGATAGAGTGGCAGATATAGGGTGTTTTGGTCGAGGTGGTGTGCAAAGTGAGAGGGTTGGGGAAAATGATTTGGTAAACAGAGAAGAGATAGTAAAAGCTTTGCGGAAGATGAAAGCCGGCAAGGCAGCAGGTTTGGATGGTATTGCAGTGGAATTTAGTAAAAAAGGGGATGACTGTATTGTTGACTGGTTGGTAAGGTTATTTAATGTATGTATGACTCATGGTGAGGTGCCTGAGGATTGGCGGAATGCGTGCATAGTGCCATTGTACAAAGGCAAAGGGGATAAGAGTGAGTGCTCAAATTACAGAGGTATAAGTTTGTTGAGTATTCCTGGTAAATTATATGGGAGGATATTGATTGAGAGGGTGAAGGCATGTACAGAGCATCAGATTGGGGAAGAGCAGTGTGGTTTTAGAAGTGGTAGAGGATGTGTGGATCAGGTGTTTGCTTTGAAGAATGTATGTGAGAAATACTTAGAAAAGCAAATGGATTTGTATGTAGCATTTATGGATCTGGAGAAGGCATATGATAGAGTTGATAGAGATGCTCTGTGGAAGGTATTAAGAATATATGGTGTGGGAGGCAAGTTGTTAGAAGCAGTGAAAAGTTTTTATCGAGGATGTAAGGCATGTGTACGTGTAGGAAGAGAGGAAAGTGATTGGTTCTCAGTGAATGTAGGTTTGCGGCAGGGGTGTGTGATGTCTCCATGGTTGTTTAATTTGTTTATGGATGGGGTGGTTAGGGAGGTGAATACAAGAGTTTTGGAAAGAGGGGCAAGTATGAAGTCTGTTGGAGATGAGAGAGCTTGGGAAGTGAGTCAGTTGTTGTTCGCTGATGATACAGCGCTGGTGGCTGATTCATGTGAGAAACTGCAGAAGCTGGTGACTGAGTTTGGTAAAGTGTGTGAAAGAAGAAAGTTAAGAGTAAATGTGAATAAGAGCAAGGTTATTAGGTATAGTAGGGTTGAGGGTCAAGTCAATTGGGAGGTGAGTTTGAATGGAGAAAAACTGGAGGAAGTGAAGTGTTTTAGATATCTGGGAGTGGATCTGGCAGCGGATGGAACCATGGAAGCGGAAGTGGATCATAGGGTGGGGGAGGGGGCGAAAATTCTGGGAGCCTTGAAGAATGTGTGGAAGTCGAGAACATTATCTCGGAAAGCAAAAATGGGTATGTTTGAAGGGATAGTGGTTCCAACAATGTTGTATGGTTGCGAGGCGTGGACTATGGATAGAGTTGTTCGCAGTAGGATGGATGTGCTGGAAATGAGATGTTTGAGGACAATGTGTGGTGTGAGGTGGTTTGATCGAGTAAGTAACGTAAGGGTAAGAGAGATGTGTGGAAATAAAAAGAGCGTGGTTGAGAGAGCAGAAGAGGTTGTTTTGAAATGGTTCGGGCACATGGAGAGAATGAGTGAGGAAAGATTGACCAAGAGGATATATGTGTCGGAGGTGGAGGGAACGAGGAGAAGAGGGAGACCAAATTGGAGGTGGAAAGATGGAGTGAAAAAGATTTTGTGTGATCGGGGCCTGAGCATGCAGGAAGGTGAAAGGAGGGCAAGGAATAGAGTGAATTGGAGCGATGTGGTATACCGGGGTTGACGTGCTGTCAGTGGATTGAATCAAGGCATGTGAAGCGTCTGGGGTAAACCATGGAAAGCTGTGTAGGTATGTATATTTGCGTGTGTGGACGTATGTATATACATGTGTATGGGGGTGGGTTGGGCCATTTCTTTCGTCTGTTTCCTTGCGCTACCTCGCAAACGCGGGAGACAGCGGCAAAAAAAAAAAAGAAAAAAAAAATATATATATATATATATATATATATATATATATATATATATATATATATATATATATATATATATATATATATATATATATATATATAGTTTATAATGAATAATCAGCTGTGATAGAATAAAATTCCCAGCAAGAAAGACATATCATAACAGATCACATGACATTATTTCAATAACTAAAGTTGCCTAAGTTTCTACAGTGCCAAAGTTGTGGCCATGACTGATAGCTTTGGTTGTTTTCAGTGGCTTAAATGTCTGATCTCCGAATTCTGATTTTTCATTTTCCTTCACTTTTGATTTTCATAAAAGAAAAAAAAGCTTATGCTGTTTAACCGCGCTACTAGCCAGCGTGATGAGACAACCCCGCTTATAGTGAGTGGATCCCTGGAGACACGCCAGTCAACTCACGGCAGCACACACCTTTCCCTTGCACCGCTCACACTGCAACTGACCCACTCCTGCTTCTTGTTCCACTGCCAACCTTGGTCTGAGCCAGGAGCTACATTAATAAACAGGTATGTTGTGACCAGTTCCAACAACGACTCGAGGATTTTTTTCTCTCTAAATAGAAGAAGACACGGCTATTTCTAGCTTTAACTGAGTGTATAAGACATCAGAGTTGGCTGTAGTTTCCCCAAAAATGGTGGCGGGGATGTAATGAAAGTAGCTCCCATGACTATCATTCTATTGCTATGAAGTACTACCATACTCACATAACAACATGAGGGAGCTACAGTGTTCTTCATGCGTGAGTAAGGGTGGATGATGTAAACATCTGAGAGAAGCAGGCCACTGTAGACCTAAGTTTGTGTTCAGTGAATCATAACAAGGGCTTATATGTGCAGCTAAGTCAACCTTCTGGACGCCACGACGTGTCGTGATCTCATTGGTTCCCGTGCCGTGCGCTCCTCCTCCCCGCTACCTTGCACGGCGCGGGAAACAGTGACGGTAATCACCATAAGAATAATGTTTGTGACCTGGGGATAATGTGGTGGCAGATTCAGCCTCAGCAAGCAAGACGAGGACGTCGTTTACGATACAGGGTTGATGACTGGTCTTGAGGGGCTGGCCGAGGTATGAGGGAACTGGCCGCTACGTAGCTCCTGTATGAGTGGTTTAGCAATGGTTAAGTGGCAGTTACCTCACCAGAGGGTAGGGGATTAGACCGTCCTAACACCAGGGGAATCTATTGAGAGTTTCTCGTCCTTGAAAATACTTTTTTTTTTGTTTTTTTTTACAAATAGTTACTGAATTTTGTCGTTTCAGTTTCCCAGAACATTGTTTTGTTGAAGCGATTTATCAGCTATCTTAGTGATCAGACGAATTATTTGACAATTTTCTTACAGTACTTTACGAGAGTTGATCGACTCCAAACGACTTATAATCAGATTTAGTTTTTCTGAATATTGAATAACATGCAATATACTTGTGTATTATATATTTCTGGATGTAATTTTCTGTAGTGGCAGTGTAAAAGAAATTGACAACGAGTGCGGAAGCAAAGTGCTTAATAAACATTCCATTGTTACTGTTTTAAGGTTCTGTTGTCCTCAGTGGTTTTCTTGTCCTACGTAACACATTCAGGTTCTTCTCAGGTTGCTCTGGTTGGTTGGTTGGATAGCTGGTTGGTTGGTAGGTTGGTTGGTTGTTGTTGGTAGTTGGTTGGTAGGTTGGTTGGTTGGTTGGTTGGTTGGTTGGTGGGTGGGTTGGTTGGTAGGTTGGTTGGTTGGATGGTTGGTAGGTTATTTGGTTGGTAGATTCGTTGGTTGGTAGGATGGTTGTTTGGTTGGTTGGTTGGTTGATAGGTTGGTTGGTTAATAAGCTGGTTGGTTGGTAGGTTGGTTGGTTTGCTGGTAGGTTGGTTGGTTTGTTGGTAGAATGGTAGGATGTTTGGCAGGCTGGTTGGTTGGTTGGTAAGTTGGTTGGTTGGTTGGTAGGTTGGGTTTCGTGACTACCGACCTATGGGAGTTATTGTTTGTTTGTTTGTTGGGTTTAACGGCCAGCGACCTTAAGCAAGGTTATTACGCCTGCAACCCTGCTTGATTTTTGATTGTATAAAGTGCCGACATAATAATCACATTAATACCTATAAATCCTGTCTAGTCCTATGGGGGATGATAATGATAATAATAATAATGATAATAATAATAATGATAGTAATAATAATGATAGTGATAATATTGATAATGATAATAATAATGATAATAGCAATAATAATAATAATAATGATAATAATAATAATGGTTATAATAATAATGATAGTAATAATATTGATAATGATAATAATAATGATAATAGCAATAATGATGATAATGATACTAATCATGATAAATACAAAATTGATATTAATAATGAATACAAAATTGATATTAATAATAAATACAAAATCAATAATAATGATGATAATAATAATAATGATAATAATAATGATAATGGAAATATAGATATTGCAATAGAAAGTTGGTTAGTGGGTGTTGTGTTAACGTGGCAGCAAAAACCACCCAGTCGGCACAACATCCACTGGTGTAGTAGCCAGAAGGACTGGCAAAAAAATAAGATAAACTAGAGATAATCCTTCACCTTAACATTAAACACACATGTAAATCATGAAATATTAACACCGGCAATTTGTCACCTCAACACCACAACGGAACCAGCATCAAGCAGAACCACCCCTGCTCTGGGCCAGCAGCATAATGAGCAGATTGCTTCGCCCACCACACAACCAGTCCAGAACGAAAGCAGCCACACCCTGAAGCCACCTTATATCATCTTTATTTTTCTGTTTACTTACGAAAGATAATAGATTGTTCGTTATATCGAAGATTATTTTCTTTTTCTTCCTGTTTTCTTGTTTTCATGCATTTGCAGGAGCAGGTGGTCTATAGTTTAGTTTGTTTGGCATGCTTCACATCTTGGCGGAAAGTTTTGGTTGATATGCAGTTGTCGGTGGGTGTTGTATGTGATGTAAGGTTGTAGGTGGGTGTTGTGTGTGATGTGAGGTTGTAGGTGAATGCGTATGTGATGTGAGGTTGTAGGTGTGTGCTGTGTGTGATGTAAGGTTGTAGGTGGGTGTTTTATGTGATGTAAGGTTGTAGGTGGGTGCTATGTGTGATGTAAGATTGTAGGTGGGTGTTGTATATGATGTAAGGTTCTAGGTGGGTGCTGTGTGTGGGGTTGAGACGTAGACGGGCTGGTACGACTTCGTCCCTTCTGCTCCGCTTGTATGAGGTCGTCCCGTCTGCTACTTGGGCTTGTGGGAGTTATTCTTCACATGAGAATTTCAGTTTCAATTTGAATGATTTCATGTGCTTCTCAACATACTTTAAACTCATGTAATTACTTTTACTATCATATTTTACACAAATGAATTATTACATGAAAAAGATGAAACTATTTTGAGCTCATCAGGCGTTGGAAGACCTGAGTGACTGAGACTTGCAGAAAAAGAAGAGACAAAAGACGGAGGGGTTTCCATAACCTCGCTCCACCAGGGAAAAAAGAAGTTTTAAAATGGTCACAAAAAAAGTGTTACCGGACTCCTCCTGCTCTTGGTTGCAGTGCGAGTAAAGGGTCGTCTTTGGTGAGGCTCTGTCACTTGGAGTACAGTTTCGTCAAAGAGCAACTTTCTCCAAAAGTGCCTACATTTCCCTGCAGTTAGGAGTAGTGCAGCCTTGGGCTGCTGGAACATTCTGCAAGGCCCTGGGTAACACCAGGACACTCTCATTCAGATTCGTCCAAGGGTGATATATGAAGAAACAATACAAGAACAGAGTGTTTATCGAGGCTTATGCTGAATCAGGTCACCGATCGAAACACTTAAGGTAACTTCATTCGTGAATCATTTCATTAGCTACTAGGTGAGTAGAATCCATAATACTGTTTTTTCACTATTATCACTTCGTCTGTCATCTAAAGTGATAAAGCTTTTGTTCATACCTTTGGCATCACAAATTTGTAAATCTTGCCAGTCTTAGAGAATGATCAGCAAAATACGAGCGAAGTGATAAGATACTCGAGTCAACCAGGAAATACGAAAGTTGCAGCACAAACTAGACATGCAGCAGAGATACATGCAACAATCACTGATGGAAAGAAAAAAAAAGACGGTGAATACTTTCGTTTAATACATCCTCAGTGGATGTATTAAACTAAAGTACTCAGTCTTTATTTTCTCCTTCCATTGGTGATTTTTGCACAAACTAGATATATGAGTGTGAGAGCTATTTGTCATTACTTGTTGCGTTTTACGGGTGGAATGTTTTAGCACTTGTGTTGCCCCGTCTTCGAAAAAGATTGGCAAGGCCTCGTGTCATTGACAGCTCAATCTAAGGTGCACCATTACTGGCACTGGTAGGGGTGTGTGATGCTCAGTGTGCCGTTAATGGCACAGGTCAGGTGTGTGATGGATGCTCAAGGTGCCAATAATGGCGACCCAGTTGTAATTGTAGTGCTGTGGTCTCTCAGGCAGATGTGCGTGTTGTGTGATATATGATGAATTACTTCATCAAAAATAACTTCAAATCATGAGAAAGAAATGTTTTACAGGTTGTAACAAACTACAAATCATTAAGTTTACAGCCAGGAACACATAATCAAGAAGTACGGAATGGAATGAAGCCTTTAAAACCTCATACTAGAGATAACAGTAAGTAAGAATGATGATAATAAAACGTGCATCTAGAACAAAATAGTTATTAAAGTTTGTGCCTGTCACAAAGGGCCATTGTAAATTGACTTAGTCTACCAGCAAGGAGAAAACGAAGACCTCCCGCTCTCCCTTGCACACACACTGTGTCCTCCACTTCTTCCTGCGTTACTGAATATGATTTTGTTTCATGAATATTTTGCTGCTAGATACTACGTACTCATTATGGCTAGAAAGGCACAATAACATTTCAAAGTAATCATCTTATCATACTGTTGAATCAACTTAGGGTTCAGAACTCCAAGCTGTAAGCTCGGCAGTCATCTAGCAAAATTAGAAAATGAAGACTCATTTGCCTTTTAAACTCACACTGCGATAATTTATCATTAGAGTGTTGCAATAGATGCATCGTTAAAACAGGTATAGGAGCAGTTCAAAGGATTCATTTGATGTTACAAGAAAGTCAATTTTATAGGTAATTAATGTTCGAAATTCAAAATTCTATCATAATGGATTTAAGTTCTCCTTTAAGTAAATTGCTTTTTTAATCTATAGCTTATGTTAAAATGAAATTCTCTAAATGAGCTGCCCTTATAGAACCCATAACTAACATATTAACTCTTTTATGATTCATTTGTCATTGGAGATTTTGTCGACGGATCTGTGTTGAAAAATCAATCCTAACATCATCTATCTTGAGTAGATACCGTATTATCATTAGAATGTCCAATGACATATCGCTTAGTCATTGGTCTCCTGGTAAATGCTTCTATGTACAAGTGGAGAGGTAATCTACCATTTGGCTCGAGAATCATACTTTGAGCGATGGTAACTCTTTTCTGGTAACACCATTCCGTCTGGTTCAGTGACTGACTAGTAAACCCCCCTTCCTTGCTCTTCCCTGAGTGTATGGACAAACCAAGCTAAAGATAGCAGGAGGTGATCCCTACACCATAAGACATACCCGCCATTACGTTGAACTATCAACTGCAGTTTATCCTTAGAGACACAAGGGGATGTCTGCTGCGTGTTGCAGAAGAGCGACAGAAATGCATTTTGTAAACGAGGGGACAGAAATAGTAGCCAAGCAGGGATTTACTCCGTAAGTTTCAGTGATCTGTTCCTGACGCTGCCTCGCTAAGTGGAGACAGTAAAGGAAAAGTAAAGAATTTTAACGCATACGTAGCCATTTGTTGGCAAGGGAAGCAGGCACAGAGGCACCCCATTTCCATACGTTCATTAGCAAGTATTTTCCAGGTTATGGATACGACAGTGTCAAGACAAGATCCGCCCCGCCCAAATCATATCTCAGACTCTCACACAAAATAATTTGGCATGCAGGGGCCCAGAGAGCTGTTGACCTGATATACACTCTCCAAGATCCTCCTTAATTCCTTACGTTTCAGGGAAACAGAGGTCACCATCATTCTCGTCAGTGATAACAATTGTCAGAATATCAAACCCCAAAACTCCCAGGAGCCATCCTTCATGCGCCTTTCCGAAGCCCAAACGGACTTGTCTGCTAAATGAGAGTGACAGCAGGATCTGCCGTAAGATTATCTTTTTACTTTAACTGACACAGCAGGTACAAGTGAATGCTTTAATCTACATCTCATTAATGCAATATATATATATATATATATATATATATATATATATATATATATATATATATATATATATATATATTATATTATTATTCTTTATTTTGCTTTGTCGCTGTCTGCCGCGTTTGCGAGGTAGCGCAAGGAAACAGACGAAAAAAATGGCCCAAACCACCCACATACACATGTATATACATACACGTCCACACACGCAAATATACATACCTATACATCTCAATGTACACATATATATATACACACACAGACACATACATATATACCCATGCACACAATTCACACTGTCTGCCTTTATTCATTTCCATCGCCACCTCGCCACACATGGAATACCATCCCCCTCCCCACTCATGTGTGCGAGGTAGCGTTTGGAAAAGACAACAAAGGCCCCATTCGTTCACACTCAGTCTCTAGCTGTTATGCAGTAATGCCCGAAACCACAGCTCCCTTTCCACATCCAGGTCCCACACAACTTTCCATGGTTTACCCCAGACGCTTCACATGCCCTGATTCAATCCACTGACAGCACGTCAACCCCGGTATACCACATCGATCCAATTCACTCTATTCCTTGCCCTCCTTTCACCCTCCTGCATGTTCAGTCCCCGATCACTCAAAATCTTTTTCACTCCATCTTTCCACCTCCAATTTGGTCATACACTTCTCCTCGTTCCCTCCACCTCCGACACATATATCCTCTTGGTCAATCCTTCCTCACTCATTCTCTCCATGTGCCCAAACCATTTCAAAACACCCTCTTCTGCTCTCTCAACCACGCTCTTTTTATTTCCACACACCTCTCTTACCCTTATATTACTTACTCGATCAAACCACCTCACACCACACATTGTACTCAAACATCTCATTTCCAGCACATCCACCCTCCTGCGCACAACTCTATCCATAGCCCGACGCCTCGCAACCATACAACATTGTTGGAACCACTATTCCTTCAAACATACCATTTTTGCTTTCCGAGATAATGTTCTCGACTTCCACACATTCTTCAAGGCTCCCAGGATTTTCGCCCCCTCCCCCACCCTATGATTCACTTCCGCTTCCATGGTTCCATCCGCTGCCAGATCCACTCCCAGATATCAAAAACACTTCACTTCCTCCACTTTTCCTCCAATCAAACGTACCTCCCAATTGACTTGTCCCTCAACCCTACTGTACCTAATGACCTTGCTCTTATTCACATTTACTCTTAACTTTCTTCTTTCACACACTTTACCAAACTCAGTCACCAACTCCTGCATGTTCTCACATGAATCAGCCACCAGCGCTGTAACATCAGCGAACAATAACTGACTCACTTCCCAAACTCTCTCATCCACAACAGACTTCATACTTGCCCCTCTTTCCAAAACTCTTACATTCACCTCCCTAACAACCCCATCCATAAACAAATTAAACAACCATGGAGACATCACACACCCCTGCCGCAAACCAACATGCACTGAGAGCCAATCACTTTCCTCTCTTCCTACACGCACACATGCCTTACATCCTCGATAAAAACTTTTCACTGCTTCTAACAACTTGCCTCCCACACCATATATTCTTAATACCTTCCACAGAGCATCTCTATCAACTCTATCATATGCCTTCTCCAGATCCATAAATGCTACATACAAATCTATTTGCTTTTCTAAGTATTTCTCACATACATTCTTCAGAGCAAACATCTGATCCACGCATCCTCTACCACTTCTGAAACCACACTGCTCTTCCCCAATCTGACGCTCTGTACATGCCTTCACCCTCTCAATCAATACCCTCCCGTATAATTTCCCAGGAATACGCAACTGACTTATACCTCTGGAATTTGAGCACGCACTCTTATCTCCTTTGCCCTTGTACATTGGCACTATGCAAGCATTCCGCCAATCCTCAGGCACCTCACCCTGAGTCATACATACATTGAATAACCTTACTAACCAGTCAACAATACAGTCACCCCTTTTTTTTAATAAATTCCACTACAATACCATCTAACTCGTTGCCTTGCAGGCTTTCATGTTCCGCAAAGCTTTTACTACCTCTTCTCTGTTTACCAACTCATTCTCCCTAACCCTCTCACTTTGCACACTACCTCGACCAAAACACCCTATCTCTGCCACTCTATCATGAAACACATTCAACAGATCTTCAAAATACTCACTCCATCTCCTCACATCACAAGTACTTGTTATCACCTCCCCATTAGCCCCCTTCACTGGAGTTCCCGTTTGTTCGTTTGTCATACGCACTTTATTTACCTCCTTCGAAAACATCTTTTTATTCTCCCTAAAAGTTAATGATACTCTCTCACCACAACTCTCATTTGCCCCCTTTTTCACCACTTGCCCCTTTCTCTTGACCTCCTGTCTCTTTCTTTTATACATCTCCCAGTCATTTGCATTATTTCCCTGCAAAAATCATCCAAATGCCTCTCTCTTCTTCATCCCACTACTCACTACCCTTTCTAATCTGCCCACCTCACACGCTTCTCATGCCACAAGCATCTTTAGCATAAGCCATCACTGCTTCCCCAAATACATCCCATTCCTCCCCCACTCCCATTACCTTTTTTGTTTTCACCTTTTTCCATTCTGTACTCAGTCTCTCCTGGTACTTGCTCACACAAGTCTCATTCCCAAGCTTACTTACTCTCACCATTCTCTTCACCCTAATATTCTCTCTTCTTTTCTGAAAACCTCTACAAATCTTCACCTTCGCCTCCAAAAGATAGTGATCAGACATCCCTCCAGTTGCACCTCTCAGCACATTAACATCCAAAAGTCTTTCTTTCGCGCGCCTATCAATTAACACGTAATCTAATAACGCTCTCTGGCCATCTCTCCTACTTATATACGTATACTTATGTATATCTCTCTTATTAAACCAGGTATTCCCAATCACCAGTCCTTTTTCAGCACATATATCTACAAGCTCTTCACCATTTCCATTTACAACACTGAACACCCCATGTACACCAATTATTCCCTCAACTGCCACATTACTCACCTTTGCATTCAAATCACCCATCACTATAACCCGGTCTCGTGCATTAAAACTACTAACACACTCACTCAGCTGCTCCCAAAACACTTGCCTTTCATGATCTTTCTTCTCATGCCCAGGTGCATATGCACCAATAATCACCCATCTCTCTCCATCCACTTTCAGTTTTACCCATATTAATCAAGAGTTTACTATCTTACACTCTAACACATACTCCCACCACTCCTGTTTCAGGAGTAGTGCTACTCCTTCCCTTGCTCTTGTTCTCTCACTAATTCCTGACTTTACTACCAAGACATTCCCAAACCACTCTTTCCCTGAGCTTCCTTTCACTCACTGCCAAAACAACCTGGTTCCTTTCCTCAAACATACTACCTATCTCTCCTTTTTACTCATCTTGGTTACATCCACACACATTTAGACACCCCAATCTGAGCCTTCGAGGAAGATGAGCAGTCCTCACGTGACACCTTCTGTTTCCCCTTTTAGAAAGTTAAAATACAAGGAGGGGAGGGTTTCTAGCCCCCGCTCCCGTCTCCTTTAGTCGCTTTCTACGAGACGTGAGGAATACGTGGAAAGTATTTCTTCTCCCCTATATATATATATATATATATATATATATATATATATATATATATATATATATATATATATATATATATATATATATATATATATATTCTTTCTTTCTTTTAAACTATTCGCCATTTCCCGCGTTAGCGAGGTAGCGTTAAGAACAGAGGACTGGGCCTTTTTTGGAATATCCTCACCTGGCCCCCTCTGTTCCTTCTTTTGGAGAAAAAAAAAAAAAAAACGAGAGGGGAGGATTTCCAGCCCCCCACTCCCTCCCCGTTTAGTCGCCTTCTACGACACGCAGGGAATACGTGGGAAGTATTCTTAATCCCCTATCCCCAGGGATATATATATATATATATATATATATATATATATATATATATGTATATATATTTTTTTTTTTTCTTTTTTTTGCTTTGTCGCTGTCTCCCGCGTTTGCGAGGTAGCGCAAGGAAACAGACGAAAGAAATGGCCCAACCCACCACCATACTCATGTATATACATACACGTCCACACACGCAAATATACATACCTACACAGCTTTCCATGGTTTACCCCAGACGCATCACATGCCCTGGTTCAATACATTGACAGCACGTCAACCCCGGTATACCACATCGATCCAATTTACTCTATTCCTTGCCCTCCTTTCACCCTCCTGCATGTTCAGGCCCCGATCACACAAAATCTTTTTCACTCCATCTTTCCACCTCCAATTTGGTCTCCCACTTCTCCTCGCTCCCTCCACCTCCGACACATATATCCTCTTGGTCAATCTTTCCTCACTCATTCTCTCCATGTGCCCAAACCATTTCAAAACACACTCTTCTGCTCTCTCAACCACGCTCTTTTTATTTCCACACATCTCTCTTACCCTTACGTTACTTACTCGATCAAACCACCTCACACCACACATTGTCCTCAAACATCTCATTTCCAGCACATCCACCCTCCTGCGCACAACTCTATCCATAGCCCACGCCTAGCAACCATACAAAATTGTTGGAACCACTATTCCTTCAAACATACCCATTTTTGCTTTCCGAGATAATGTTCTCGACTTCCACACATTCTTCAAGGCTCACAGGATTTTTGCCCCCTCCCCCACCCTATGATCCACTTCCGCTTCCATGGTTCCATCCGCTGACAGATCCACTCCCAGATATCTAAAACACTTTACTTCCTCCAGTTTTTACCCATTCAAACTTACTTCCCAATTGACTTGTCCCTCAACCCTACTGTACCTAATAACCTTGCTCTTATTCACATTTACTCTTAACTTTCTTCTTTCACACACTTTACCAAACTCAGTCACCAGCTTCTGCAGTTTCTCACATGAATCAGCCACCAGCGCTGTATCATCAGCGAACAACAACTGACTCACTTCCCAAGCTCTCTCATCCCCAACAGACTTCATACTTGCCCCTCTTTCCAAAACTCTTGCATTCACCTCCCTAACAACCCCATCCATAAACAAGTTAAACAACCATGGAGACATCACACACCCCTGCCGCAAACCTACATTCACTGAGAACCAATCACTTTCCTCTCTTCCTACACGTACACATGCCTTACATCCTCGATAAAAACTTTTCACTGCTTCTAACAACTTGCCTCCCACACCATATATTCTTAATACCTTCCACAGAGCATCTCCATCAACTCTATCATATGCCTTCTCCAGATCCATAAATGCTACATACAAATCCATTTGCTTTTCTAAGTATTTCTCACATACATTCTTCAAAGCAAACACCTGATCCACACATCCTCTACCACTTCTGAAACCACACTGCTCTTCCCCAATCTGATGCTCTGTACATGCCTTCACCCTCTCAATCAATGCCCTCCCATATAATTTACCAGGAATACTCAACAAACTTACACCTTTTATTTGAGCACTCACTCTTATCCCCTTTGCCTTTGTACAATGGCACTATGCACGCATTCCGCCAATCCTCAGGCACCTCACCATGAATCATACATACATTAAATAACCTTACCAACCAGGCAACAATAAAGTCACCCCCTTTCTTAATGACTTCCACTGCAATACCATCCAAACCTGCTGCCTTGCCGGCTTTCATCTTCCGCAAAGCTTTTACTACCTCTTCTCTGTTTACCAAATCATTTTCCCTAACCCTCTCACTTTGCACACCACCTCGACCAAAACACCCTATATCTGCCACTCTATCATCAAACACGTTCAACAAACCTTCAAAATACTCACTCCATCTCCTTCTCACATCACCACTACTTGTTATCACCTCCCCATTAGCCCCCTTCACTGAAGTTCCCATTTGCTCCCTTGTCTTACGCACTTTATTTACCTCCTTCCAGAACATCTTTTTATTCTCCCTAAAATTTAATGATACTCTCTCACCCCAACTCTCATTTGCCCTCTTTTTCACCTCTTGCACCTTTCTCTTGACCTCCTGTCTCTTTCTTTTATACATCTCCCACTGAAGTGCATTTTTTCCCTGCAAAAATCGTCCAAATGCCTCTCTCTTCTCTTTCACTAATAATCTTACTTCTTCATCCCACCACTCAGCACCCTTTCTAACCTGCCCACCTCCCACGCTTCTCATGCCACAAGCATCTTTTGCGCAAGCCATCACTGCCTTCCCTAAATACGTCCCATTCCTCCCCCACTCCCCTTACCTCCTTTGTTCTCACCTTTTTCCATTCTGTACTCAGTCTCTCCTGGTACTTCCTCACACAAGTCTCCTTCCCAAGCTCACTTACTCTCACCACCCTCTTCACCCCAACATTCTCTCTTCTATTCAGAACCCATACAAATCTTCACCTTCGCCTCCACAAGATAATGTTCAGACATCCCTCCAGTTGCACCTCTTAGCACATTAACATCCAAAAGTCTCTCTTTCGCGCGCCTGTCAATTAACACGTAATCCAATAACGCTCTCTGGCCATGTCTCCATCTTACATACGTATACTTTTGTATATCTCGCTTTTTAAACCAGGTATTCCCAATCACCAGTCCTTTTTCGGCACATAAATCTACAAGCTCTTCACCATTTCCATTTACAACACTGAACACCCCATGTACACCAATTATTCCCTCAACTGCCACATTACTCACCTTTGCATTCAAATCACCCATCACTATAAGCCGGTCTTGTGCATCAAAACCACTAGCAAACTCATTCAGCTACTCCCAAAACACTTGCCTCTCATGATCTTTATTCTCATGCCCCGGTGCATATGCATCAATAATCACCCATCTCTCTCCATCAACTTTCAGTTTTACCCATATTAAGCTAGATTTTACTTTCTTACACTCTATCACATACTCCCACAACTCCTGTTTCAGGAGTAGTGCTACTCCTTCCCTTGATCTTGTCCTCTCACTAACCCCTGACTTTACTCCCAAGACATTCCCAAACCACTCTTCCCCTTTACCCTTAAGCTTCGTTTCACTCAGAGCCAAAACATCCAGGTTCCTTTCCTCAAACATACTACCTATCTCTCCTTTTTTCATATCTTGGTTACATCCACACACATTTAGACACCCTAATCTGAGCCTACGAGGAGGATGAGCACTCCCCGCGTGACTCCTTCTTCTGTTTCCCATTTTGGGAAGTTAAAATACAAGGAGGGGAGGATTTCTGGCCCCCCGCTCCTGTCCCCTCTAGTCGCCTTCTACGACACGTAAGGAATGCGTGGGAAGTATTCTTTCTCCCCTGTCCCCAGGGATAATATATATATGTATATATATATATATATATATATATATATATATATATATATATATATATATATATATATATATATATATATATATATATATATATATATATATATATATATATATATATATATATATATATATATATATATATATATATGAAAAATGTAAGAAATAATTTAGAAAACTGAAACTTCTATCTGGAAAAATGAATGTCACATAATGGTTCAACCTCTGGCTATGGAAAAGGGAAATGTATAATTTATTTACACAAACGACAATAGTAGTTTTCATCAATTTAATCACTGTATCATACTGCCTGGTCCATTTCTTCTCTTATCATGAAACTGGAATATTGGCTTATGATGTTTCTCAATTGTCTTCACTACACAAAGTACAACCATATCTTGGATACATGAGGGTAGTTAGTTGGTCATCTGCCATAATAAAGTCTTGACAGACCAAAAGTTTATCTGGACCTCAAGTTTTCCAGTACATTCAAGAAAAACACCTTTTTGCTTTCCATCTCTATCACTTTGAAAAAAATGCTCCATTTGTTCACATTTCAATGAAAGAATAAGCTTCAGTGTCTAAGCTACATTCTTTTCCAGTTTCACTATTTTCTTGTCAGAGCACCATGTATGAAAACTATCACTCCAGTAACACAACTATAAACATTTACTTCCCCTTTAAAAAGGTTCTGGGGAAGTCTGTCTCGATACACTGCGGGTCACTCTACCACCTGGCGAGGTTTGTGTTGCAATGGTTCTTAATTCTGCGTTTCTGAGGCTGTAGAGCTCTTACCATCAAAGTCACGTTCTCTCTCAGCTTTCTGTTCCCCATTAATGTGATGACCATTAGTGAGTGAACCATTGAGGACTGTACCGTTTTCTGTGGGTCCAGGACCACAGCGAGGGTGCCATATTGCCGTGCCTTGTAAGTACATCTCCACGCCATCTCCAAAAGGATCTCCACACTTTGTACATCGTGCACAAGTTGGGTGGAAGTGGTGATTGTCTCCAGCCTGCAGTACCTTGCCGCTGATGAACCGATTGCAATACGCACACTTGACACCAAACTGGGCCTGATAATCTTTTTCATAGTACGGTAAGCCATCCTTGCCCATGTACTCTCCATGTAATACGGTCTGCAAATGGCACACTTGAAGCACCATATATGCCATTGTTGGTCCAAGGCAATCAAAGCCTGTCCCTCCACAAGTTCCTCTTTGCATCCGGCACATTTTGGTCCTCCAGTAGTAGGTGAACGAGCAGGTGACCGGGAGTCTACGACATTTATATGCAAACATCGCTGACACAGACACTCCTTTCCAGTTTAAGTGACTCGTTCGCCCGTTGGAAATGGTTGTCTGCAACGAGCACATGTGAAGCATTTCTGATGGTACGAGTTACCAAGGGAAGTCACAACTTCCCCCTCCACATACAGTCCACATGTGGCACATCGCTGGCCAAAATTCTTCTGATAACATTAAGTACAGTAGTAGTCTTTCTCTCGTGTGTAGAAGCCTCCCTGTGCTACAGATTTCTTGCAACTGTGGCACTTGAAGCAACTGATGTGGAAGTACTTCTCTTGAATTCGCAGTACCTCACCAGAGCACTTCTTTCCACAAGCTTCACACAGTGTTTTCCCTTTTTTCTTCTTCGCTGGACTAGTCGCATATATATATATATATATATATATATATATATATATATATATATATATATATATATATATATATATATATATATATATATATATATATATATATATGTATAAACTGGAGGAAGTGAAGTGCTTTAGATATCTGGGAGTGGATCTGGCAGCGGACGGAAACATGGAAGAGGAAGTGGATCATAGGGTGTGGGAGGGGGCGAAAATTCTGGGAGCCTTGAAGAATGTGTGGAAGTCGAGAACATTATCTCGGAAAGCAAAAATGGGTATGTTTGAAGGAATAGTGGTTCCAACAATGTTGTATGGTTGCGAGGCGTGGGCTATGGATAGAGTTGTGCGCAGGAGGATGGATGTGCTGGAAATGAGATGTTTGAGGACAATGTGTGGTGTGAGGTGGTTTGATCGAGTAAGTAACGTAAGGGTAAGAGAGATGTGTGGAAATAAAAAGAGCGTGGTTGAGAGAGCAGAAGAGGGTGTTTTGAAATGGTTCGGGCATATGGAGAGAATGAGTGAGGAAAGATTGACCAAGAGAATACATGTGTCGGAGGTGGAGGGAACGAGGAGAAGAGGGAGACCAAATTGGAGGTGGAAAGATGGAGTGAAAAAGATTTTGTGTGATCGGGGCCTGAACATGCAGGAGGGTGAAAGGAGGGCAAGGAATAGAGTGAATTGGAGCGATGTAGTATACCGGGGTTGACGTGCTGTCAGTGGATTGAATCAAGGCATGTGAAGCGTCTGGGGTAAACCATGGAAAGCTGTGTAGGTATGTATATTTGCGTGTGTGGACGTATGTATATACATGTGTATGGGGGTGGGTTGGGCCATTTCTTTCGTCTGTTTCCTTGCGCTACCTCGCAAACGCGGGAGACAGCGACAAAGCAAAAAAAAAAAAAAAAATATATATATATATATATATGAGAAACAAGAAAAGTTCCCAAGTGCACTTTCGTGTAATAATCACATCATCAGGGGAGACACAAGAGAAATATAACAGTCAGTTGATATACATCGAATAGACGAAGCTAGGACGCCATTCGGTAAACATGTGATTGTCCAAAACATACAATGAGCGTTCATAAACTTATCACTTTACAAATCTTATCAACAATAAAGTTATGAAATTTGTATAGACCATCACTGATATCAAAATTATAATTCTTTGTGGTTTAATAATAGAAGATTCATTGATATTAGAGTTGATAACTAAGATGGCGTTACTCCAATCAATACAATGATCATAGTTTTTAACATGATTAAACAAGGCATTTGACTCTTGTCCCGTTTTTATACTATATTTATGTTGCTTAAGTCTAACAGAAAGATCCTTACCAGTCTGACCAACATAAAATTTATCACAGTTTCCACAAGGCACTTTATAGATGCATCCAAGAGAATTTTCTGGTGAATTCTTGATTAAGATATTCTTTATGGTATTATTGTTGTTAAAAGCAAAATTTACATTAAAGGATTTAAGCAACATGGGAAGCAAAGTGCAATTATTATTAAAAGGGAGAACTAAAAGATTCTTGGTGTCAATGGGAGGTTTGGGCTCAACTCGATAAAATGATTTCTTTGCTAACTTAAGGGATTTATCAATGAAAGATCTAAGGTACTTTAACTTAGATCCAATAGAATATATCTTCTCAAACTCATCATCAATAAACTCTGGACTGCAAATACGTAATGCCTTAAGGAACATAGATTGAAATGATGATGATTTAACTCTGTCATGTTAAGATGAGTAATATTGGATATATGAGCATACATTGGTGTGTTTTCTGTATATGCTAAACTTAAACTTGTTTCCTTGTCTATGGATCATGCAATCTAAAAATGGTAACATACCATTATTTTCATTTTCTACAGTAAGTTTGATGGAAGGTACTAAATTCTTAAGGGGAGAAATATTTGTAAATTTTCATTTGTTGGCCGAACACAAAGAACATCATCTACATACCTGAACCAAATTGCATGGGAGGGTATTGATTGAGAGGGTGAAGGCATGTACAGAGCGTCAGATTGGGGAAGAGCAGTGTGGTTTCAGAAGTGGTAGAGGATGTGTGGATCAGGTGTTTCCTTTGAAGAATGTATGTGAGAAAAAATTAGAAAAGAAAATAGATTTGTATGTAGCATTTATGGATCTGGAGAAGGCATATGGTAGAGTTGATAGAAATGCTCTGTGGAAGGTATTAAGAATATATGGTGTGGGCGGCAAACTGTTAGAAGCAGTGAAAAGTTTTTATCGATGATGTAAGGCATGTGTACGTGTAGGAAGAGAGGAAAGTGATTGGTTCTCAGTGAATGTAGGTTTGCGGCAGGGGTGAGTGATGTCTCCATGGTTGTTTAATTTATTCATGGATAGGGTTTTTAGGGAGGTAAATGCAAGAGTGCTGGAAAGAGGGGCAAGTATGCAGTCTGTTGTGGATGAGAGAGCTTGGGAAGTGAGTCACTTGTTGTTCGCTGATGATACAGCGCTGGTGGCTGATTAAGGTAAGAAACCACAAAAGCTGGAGACTGAGTTTGGCAAAGTGTGTGAAAGAAAAAAGCTGAGAGTAAATGTGAATAAGAGCAAGGTTATTACGTACAGTAGGGTTGAGAGACAAGCCAACTGGGATGGAAGTTTGAATGGAAAAAACTAGAGGAAGTGAAGTGTTTTAGATATCTGAGAGTGGTATACCATATCATTCAAATTCACTCTATTCTTTGCAAGCCTTTCATCCTCCTGCATGTTCAGACCCCGATCACTCAAAATTTTTTTCACTCCAACTTTCCACCTCCAATTTGGCCTCCTACTTCTCGTTCCCTCCACCTCTGACACACATATCCTCTATGTCAATCTTTCCTCACTCATTCTTTCCATGTGATCAAACCATTTCAAAACACCCTCTCCTGCTCTCTCAACCACACTCTTTCTATTACCACACATCTCTCTTACCCTTTCATTACTTACTCGATCAAACCACCTCACACCACATTTGCAACACATCCACCATCCTCCGCACAACTCTATCTATATCCCACGCCTCACAATCATATAACATTGTTGGAAGCACTATTCCTTCAAACATACCTATTTTTGCTTTCCGAGATAATGTTCTCGCCTTCCACACATTTTTTCAACGCTTCCAGATCTTTCGCCCCCTCCCCCACCCTGTGACTCACTTCCGCTTCTATGGTTCCATCCGCTGCCAAATCCACTCCTAGATATCTAAAATACTTGACTTCCTCCAGTTTTTCTCCATTCAAACTTACCTCCCTATTGACTTGTCCTTCAACCCTACTGTACCTAATAACCTTGCTCTTGTTCACATTTACTCTTAGCTTTCTGCTTTCACACACTTTACCAAACTCAGTCACCAGCTTCTGCAGTTTCTCACCCGAATCAGCCACCAGCGATATATCATCAGCGAACAACTGACACTTCCCAAGCCCTCTCATCCACAACAGACTGCATACTTGCACCTCTCTCCAAAACTCTTGCATTCACCTCTCTAACAACCCCATCCATAAACAAATTAAACAACCATGGAGACATCACGCACCCCTGCCGCAAACAGACATTCACTGAGAACCAATCTCTTTCCTCTTTCCCTACTCGTGCACATGCCTTACATCCTTGATAAAAACTTTTCACTGCCTCTAACAACTTGCCTCCCACACCATATATTTGTAATACATTCCACAGAGCATCTCTATCAACTCTATCATATGCCTTCTCCAGATCCATAAATGCTACATACAAGTCCATTTGCTTTTCTAAGTTTTTTCTCACATACATTCTTCAAAGCAAACACCTGATCCACACATCCTCTACTACTTCTGAAGCCACACTGCTCATTCCCAATCTGATGCTCTGTACATGCTTTCACCCTCTCACGCAATACCCTCCCATATAATTTCCCACGCACCGCTGTTTCCCTCGTTAGCGAGGTAGCGCAAGGAAACAAACCCTCCCTCCCACATACATATGCATATACATAAACGCCCACACACACATTTACATACCTATACGTTTCAACGTATACATACATATACATAAACAGACTTATACATCGTGGTTTTATCATCAGCTGAATTTCATTCCCAACATTCCCTCCTTCAGTAACCTCATTCCTTGTCTTGGGAAAATCTCCTCGATCTTCTCTTCTTCTTCTTTTCTTCTTCTTCTTCTTCTTCTTTTCTTCTTCTTCTTCTTCTTCTTTTCTTCTTCTTCTTCTTCTTCTTTCTTCTTCTTCTTCTTTTCTTCTTTTTCTTCTTCTTCTTCTTCTTCTTCTTCTTCTTCTTCTTCTTCTTCTTCTTCTTCTTCTTCTTCTTTCTTCTTCTTCTTCTTCTTCTTCTTCTTCTTCTTCTTCTTCTTCCTTGTATTTACACCTTTGATGGATATTGTTGCTGAATTGAGAGGTAGGCAATCTGGGCATTAGACAGTAGGCATCGCCGAGCCTAGGCTGACTACAGATATATTCTTCCTGTTTTGTCTTACAAACTTTGAGCTAAATGAAGAGACAACTGAAGCCCAGGCGGAGATGTTATCAAAATGAATACCTGACTTTTACGAAGGTTTTCTCTTCATCCAAGAGAGTATTTATCAATTTTTTGTTGGAAAGGAGCCAGACGGCGGAAGTGTTCAGTGAGGAGCGAGCGAGGCAGTGCGGGGCTCACGCCTGGTGACATGGGCAGGTTGGTGGTCCTTGGAGGGTGGGTACGTACTGACTAACGTCCAGCTTCATCGCCGACAGCCTCTCCTTCAGCTCCACCAGGAACTGCGGAGGCAAAGTAGGCTGACGGGCCACAATCCATGAGAACTCTGTGGGGAGGTAGAGAGCTGTCAGACTACACCACATCAGGTTACCTTCCTACCTACCTACCCAGACCCTGGCCAACACAAACTTGCTCTGTGACCTTCACCTCTGTCTTATCAAGGGATTAGTCAGAGGTCAGGTTGGGTTAGAGCAGAGAAGAAACGGGAAAGGTTGGGTCAAGAGCTTTGGTGCTCAGCTGAAGGTGGATTGCTGTGCGGTTTGACTAGATCAAGGGGGAGTCACATCAGGTCAGATGGGGTCCAGATGAGGAAAGAATAAAGAAGGTGGAAAATATCTGTAAAGTGACGGTGGGAAACAGTCACTTCTCCGTCTCTCACTCTCTTCACCTATCTCTCCGTCTCAAAGCCGCAAACCTACTCAGTGGTAATGATTGATGATCCTAAGGCAGTTCATAATCTAGGAGACGACACAGACCCCCACGTTCCCTTCACCTCACTACCAAGCGCTCTCTTTCTTCAGACACATTCCTCCTGCTTCCTCGCACTCTTGCACTTCAGCACATCCTCCCCTTTACCCACACACCTCCCGTTTACCCACACATCTCCCGTTTACCCTAACCCTTCCCGCTTACCTACTCACTTCCCGTTTACCCATACACCTCCTGTTTACCCACATACTTCCCGTGTACCCTAACCCCTCCCGTTTACCTACACACTTACCATTTGCCCATGCACCTTCCGTTTACCGAAATACTCAAGTAGACCAACTCCTATTAACTCATTCTCCCCTTTCTTACGTTCACCCACACATATCTTTATATATATCTAACCATTTCAACACACACACTATGGGCCTCTGTGGTGTAGTGGGTAGCATTACTAATGCAGAATAACTACTGGCCCGCATGGGTTCGAATCCTGGGAGCAGATGCCAGCCGACACGACACAGGTGTCCATCCTTCCCTTAAGGTTGCTGTGTGTGTGTGTGTGTGTGTGTGTGTGTGTGTGTGTGTGTACATAAGAGGAAAGACAGTACATATAAACAAGGTTGAGTGACAAGGCAACACGAGTTACAGATAGTTATCACTCGTACATTTATCAACCAGCCACGAGGGAAGGACGAACACTTGTGCTGGAAGTCGGCCGAATTCATGCGGGCCCCATGAGAGTAAAACTCCCTCCCTACACAATACAAACAGACGATAATTATACAAAAGGAATATAAAAAACGCATATCAGAGGAGCCTTCTGCTCCGGATTAGTGTCACCAACGGAACACCGCAGGGTTCTGTTCTGGGACCTATACTCTTTTTGATCTTTGTGTATGACTTGCTTGAAGGCATGAATGCCCATCTGAATATGTCTGCAGATGACGCAATGGCCATGTCCAGGGAAGTTAAAAACGTAGAGGGCTGCATCACCTTACAAGGGGACCGTGACAGACAGAAAATATCTAGCAAATTTTTCATATCCTACGTTAGGAAGACAACAAAGATGGTGCCACAATTAAGAGAGTTAAGTTATGAGAAAAGGTTAGAAGTCTTAAATTTGCCCACTATGGAAGAGAGAAGAGTGAAGGTTGACATCACAATCTTCAACTTTTCTAACGAAGTTGATGGTGTAGACGGTGAACAGATCATGGACAGACGTGGGGATTGAACAACCAGAAGACTTAACATTAAATTAAGCAAAAAAGATGTTAAAAAGATGTAAAGAATTACTATCATAGTAAAAGTGGTGGATGAATGGAATAACTTGAGTGAGGACATGGTTAACGAGGCAGCATGAAGAAAGTTGTACGATAGTAGAGGAGGTTTGAGAAATGAGGCCCCACGAGTGATTTCTACCCGTGCAGCACTGAGGTAATTTCACACACACACACACACACACACACACACACACACGAGCATGAACAGCACACACCCACCGAACTTGAAACCAGGCCCGAAATAGGAGCAGGTGTAGATTACGGCGTAGCTCTCGTAGTCCGTGGCCACCACTTCGTAGTTGGTGCCTCCTCCAACAGGCTTGGGAATATCTGTAGGAGGGAGAAGGTCAACGTGAACATGAATGGTATACTACGTGTATGAGGTTTGCTTGTATACCCCTCCATATGAGCGTGATGTAAGTCGTGTATCCGAGAGGGGGACTTCTGACGTGCAACTTAGCCTTAAGCATTAGCAGATGAGTTTGATCACTTAGCTTTTACTACAACGTCTGTTTAGTGAGGGAATCTTCATCACGAGAGCTTAACCTTTAGGAGCAACTTTTAGTATGATAACTTCTATCTTGTACGATGGCAACATAACTTTTAAAACAACTTGATAAGGAGAGTTCGATGCCTTTTACAAACTTGATTACTTAACTGGAAGCATATTGAGATGTATGTGACATAGCGCAACACCAGCTGAACTGAGGAAAAAGAACAGTGGTAGTCAACACAACCATCATCCTACATGTTGATACTCGAGCCTTGTGTCCCTGTCCACATCCGTCTGTGATCACCATCACTTGACACCGTCACAACATGAAAACTTATGATGAGGGAAGCCTGTGCTTCTTCGGTCACTGTCTCGGCAGTACCCAACACCTCAAGATTCTGAGGAAAGTGACGGCCTCACGATCTTACGTCTCGTGTCAGGAAGATTTAAGATACCAGTGATGACCTGAGTCACTCGTGGATGTAGGTAGATAGACTTCATTGTCGTTCGGCTTATAGATGGGCGTGACACTAGATCCTTGCGCATGCGCGTCATACGACAGATGCAAAATTTACGTATCACTAAGACACCAGTGGCTATGACTGGCCAGGTGACTGAGGTGATGAGGAAGGACCTGAGGCAGGTGTCAGCCTAGTTGGTTTCCTCACATATATCTCAAGCATTTTCCTTTTTTTTGCAGATATTGTAACAGCATACTATTCGTATTGGTAGGTGTAAAGGTAACAGTAATACATGCACCCATAAACTATGTACTATGTAAATGAGTATGTGTTTATCATTTGTGTGTGTGTGCGTGTGTGTGTGTGTGTGTGTGTGTGTGTATTAGCTTATCTGTCCGTCTGCCAGTCATTCTGTGGTTGTGCATGAACGTACCTTCCCTGTACAGCCTGTGTTGTGCATGAACGTACCTTCCCTGTATAGCCTGTGTTGTGCATGAACGTACCTTCCCTGTACAGCCTGTGTTGTGCATTAACGTACCTTCCCTGTACAGCCTGTGTTGTGCATCATGTGTCCGTCATATCTTGCCTTACCTTCAGTAAAGGGGAACTCCACCTCCAGCCTTCCCTCCGACGTGTTGTTCCAAAGCGTCGCCGTCCCGTTCACGACGTCCACCTGGCCTCTGTTGGGGAGACAACCAGGAGGAGGATGACCTGACCAGCTCATGTGATCTTTTTTTTCGAGTTCTGTAGGAGGTAGTGACGTATGAGATGACGTGTAGGAGGTAGTGACGTATGAGATGACGTGCAGGAGGTAGTGACGTATGAGATTACGTGCAGGAGGTAATGATGTATGAGATGACGTGTAGGAAGTAGTGACGTATGAGATGACGTGTAGGAGGTAGTGACGTATGAGATGACGTGTAGGAGGTAGTGACGTATGAGATGACGTGCAGTAGGTAGTGACGTATGAGATGACGTGCAGTAGGCAGTGACGTATGAGATGACGTGCAGGAGGTAGTGACGTATGAGATGACGTTCAGTAGGCAGTGACGTATGAGATGACGTGCAGGAGGTAGTGACGTATGAGATGACGTGCAGGAGGTAGTGACATATGAGATGACGTGCAGTAGGTAGTGACGTATGAGATTACGTGCAGTAGGCAGTGACGTATGAGATGACGTGCAGTAGGTAGTGACGTATGAGATGACGTGCAGTAGGTAGTGACGTATGAGATGACGTGCAGGAGGTAATGACGTATGAGATGACGTGTAGGAGGTAGTGACGTATGAGATGACGTGCAGTAGGTAGTGACGTATGAGATGACGTGCAGTAGGCAGTGACGTATGAGATGACGTGCAGTAGGTAGTGACGTATGAGATGACGTTCAGTAGGTAGTGACGTATGAGATGACGTGCAGGAGGTAATGACGTATGAGATGACGTGTAGGAGGTAGTGACGTATGAGATGACGTGTAGGAGGTAGTGACGTATGAGATGACGTGCAGTAGGTAGTGACGTATGAGATGACGTGCAGGAGGTAGTGACATATGAGATGACGTGCAGTAGGTAGTGACGTATGAGATGACGTGCAGTAGGCAGTGACGTATGAGATGACGTGCAGTAGGTAGTGACGTATGAGATGACGTGCAGTAGGTAGTGACGCATGAGATGACGTGCAGGAGGTAATGACGTATGAGATGACGTGTAGGAAGTAGTGACGTATGAGATGACGTGTAGGAGGTAGTGACGTATGAGATGACGTGCAGTAGGTAGTGACGTATGAGATGACGTGCAGGAGGTAGTGACATATGAGATGACGTGCAGTAGGTAGTGACGTATGAGATGACGTGCAGGAGGTAGTGACATATGAGATGACGTGCAGGAGGTAGTGACGTATGAGATGACGTGCAGTAGGTAGTGACGTATGAGATGACGTGCAGGAGGTAATGACGTATGAGATGATGTGTAGGAAGTAGTGACGTATGAGATGACGTGTAGGAGGTAGTGACGTATGAGATGACGTGTAGGAGGTAGTGACGTATGAGATGACGTGTAGGAGGTAGTGACGTATGAGATGACGTGCAGGAGGTAGTGACGTATGAGATGACGTGTTGTATTGACATATGAGATGACGTGCAGGAGGTAGTGACGTATGAGATGACGTGCAAGGGGTAGTGATGTATGAGATGACGTGTAGGAGGCAGTGACGTATGAGATGACATGTGACCCTACATGAGTAGAGGTGTGTTCTGAGATGTATGACTCAGAAGAGAACTAGAGATAACTGAGATATTCTAGGATTTTCTGGGACGATTTTCGAGAGAGATAAAAGGATGCAGTCTTCATGAGAGAACCGGCCTGACTAACTTCTATCAGAGAGATGACAAGTAAATATGCGGTTGTATAGCTGTGTCCAACGAAAATTCATAAAATGTATAGTGATTCCTGCCAACTATGATGAAGTTCTGTGTCTGCATGAGGATATCACTCAACGTTTGGTTTCGATTTGATACGCTATAAACTGCTGGATGGTCAGTACGCCAGAAACCACACCACATATGTAAAAAATACAGAGCAACAATATATATCTGAGATCATATATTGTTAACCTCTACTCACTCATTTTCTTCAAATGTTCAAACTATTTCAGCACACCCTCTTCAGATCTCTCAACCCCATTCTTCTCTTTACCACACATCTCTCTTACAGTTTTATTACTAACTCTATCAAACTACCTCGCACCACATACTGTCCTTAAACATTTCTCTTCCAATTCACCAACCTTACTCCAACCATCCCCATCTATAGCCCATGCCTCGCATCCATACAACATTGTTGGAACTACTTCACCTTTTCGCCTTTCACACAATCTTCAAAAGTCTTAGAACCTTAACTTCCTCGACCTCCCTATGACTCAATTCTGCACTTTGCCATGTTCACTCCCAGATATCTAAAACTCTTCACTTCCTTCAGATTATCTCCATTTAAACTCACACCCCAGCTAACCTGTCCCTCTGCTCTGATAAGCCTAACAATTAAACTTGTTCACATCACATTTATTCTCAACTTCTTCCTGTAATACACTCTCCCATATTGAGACGATGACTTCTACAGTTTCCCCTCAAATCTGCTACCAGTGCTCTGTCAACAGCAAACAACATCACTCACTTCCCAGGCCCCCTTAACCCCGTGAGTCTGCATACCCCGTCCATACCTAAATCCAACAACCATGGTGACATCACACATTTCTACCATAGACCAACGTTCACCTAGAACCACTCACTTTCCTCTTTACATACTCGAACACAAGCCTCCAACACCATATATTCGTAGACCTTCCACAAGGCATCTCTATCAACCCTATCATATACTTGCTCCAGATCTATGAATGCCAATACAAATCTTTATGTTTCTCTAAGTAATTCTCACATGCATTCTTCAAAACAAACGACTGATTCATATATATATATATATATATATATATATATATATATATATATATATATATATATATATATATATATATATATAAGGGCAAATGAGAGTTGGGGTGAGAGAGTATCATTAAATTTTAGGGAGAATAAAAAGATGTTCTGGAAGGAGGTAAATAAAGTGCGTAAGACAAGGGAGCAAATGGGAACTTCAGTGAAGGGCGCAAATGGGGAGGTGATAACAAGTAGTGGTGATGTGAGAAGGAGATGGAGTGAGTATTTTGAAGGTTTGTTGAATGTGTTTGATGATAGAGTGGCAGATATAGGGTGTTTTGGTCGAAGTGGTGTGCAAAGTGCGAGGGTTAGGGAAAATGAGCTGGTAAACAGAGAAGAGGTAGTAAAAGCTTTGCGGAAGATGAAAGCCGGCAAGGCAGCAGGTTTGGATGGTATTGCAGTGGAATTTATTAAAAAAGGGGGTGACTGTATTGTTGACTGGGTGGTAAGGTTATTTAATGTATGTATGACTCATGGTGAGGTGCCTGAGCATTGGCGGAATGCGTGCATAGTGCCATTGTACAAAGGCAAAGGGGATAAGAGTGAGTGCTCAAATTACAGAGGTATAAGTTTGTTGAGTATTCCTGGCAAATTATATGGGAGGGTATTGATTGAGAGGGTGAAGGCATGTACAGAGCATCAGATTGGGGAAGAGCAGTGTGGTTTCAGAAGTGGTAGAGGATGTGTGGATCAGGTGTTTGCTTTGAAGAATGTATGTGAGAAATACTTAGAAAAGCAAATGGATTTGTATGTGGCATTTATAGATCTGGAGAAGGCATATGATAGAGTTGACAGAGATGCTCTGTGGAAGGTATTAAGAATATATGGTGTGGGAGGCAAGTTGTTAGAAGCAGTGAAAAGTTTTTATCGAGGATGTAAGGCATGTGTACGTGTAGGAAGAGAGGAAAGTGATTGGTTCTCAGTGAATGTAGGTTTGCGGCAGGGGTGTGTGATGTCTCCATGGTTGTTTAATTTGTTTATGGATGGGGTTGTTAGGGAGGTGAATGCAAGAGTTTTGGAAAGAGGGGCAAGTATGAAGTCTGTTGAGGATGAGAGAGCTTGGGAAGTGAGTCAGTTGTTGTTCGCTGATGATACAGCGCTGGTGGCTGATTCATGTGAGAAACTGCAGAAGCTGGTGACTGAGTTTGGTAAAGTGTGTGAAAGAAGAAAGTTAAGAGTAAATGTGAATAAGAGCAAGGTTATTAGGTACAGTAAGGTTGAGGGTCAATTCAATTGGGAGGTGAGTTTGAATGGAGAAAAACTGGAGGAAGTGAAGTGTTTTAGATATCTGGGAGTGGATCTGGCAGCGGATGGAACCATGGAAGCGGAAGTGGATCATAGGGTGGGGGAGGGGTCGAAAATTCTGGGAGCCTTGAAGAATGTGTGGAAGTCGAGAACATTATCTCGGAAAGCAAAAATGGGTATGTTTGAAGGAATAGTGGTTCCAACAATGTTGTATGGTTGCGAGGCGTGGACTATGGATAGAGTTGTGCGCAGGAGGATGGATGTGCTGGAAATGAGATGTTTGAGGACAATGTGTGGTGTGAGGTGGTTTGATCGAGTAAGTAACGTAAGGGTAAGAGAGATGTGTGGAAATAAAAAGAGCGTGGTTGAGATAGCAGAAGAGGGTGTTTTGAAATGGTTTGGTCACATGGAGAGAATGAGTGAGGAAAGATTGACCAAGAGGATATATGTGTCGGAGGTGGAGGGATCGAGAAGAGGGAGACCAAATTGGAGGTGGAAAGATGGAGTGAAAAAGATTTTGTGTGATCGGGGCCTGAACATGCAGGAGGGTGAAAGGAGGGCAAAGAATAGAGTGAATTGGAGCGATGTGGTATACCATGGTTTACGTGCTGTCAGTGGATTGAATCAAGGCATGTGTATGGGGGTGGGTTGGGCCATTTCTTTCGTCTGTTTCCTTGCGCTACCTCGCAAACGCGGGAGACAGCGACAAAGCAAAAAAAAAAAAAAATATATATATATATATATATATATATATATATATATATATATATATATATATATATATATATATATCTTCACCTTAGCCTCCACAAAGAAGAGTGAATGTTGGGGTGAAGAAGGTGGTGAGAGTAAGTGAGCTTGGGAAGGAGACCTGTGTGAAGAAGTATCAGGAGAGACTGTGTACAGAATGGAAAAAGGTGAGAACAATGGAAGTAAGGGGAGTGGGGGAGGAATGGGATGTATTTAGGGAATCAGTGATGGATTGCGCAAAAGATGCTTGTGGCATGAGAAGAGTGGGATGTGGGCTGTTTAGAAAGGGTAGTGAGTGGTGGGATGAAGAAGTAAGAGTATTAGTGAAAGAGAAGAGAGAGGCATTTGGACGATTTTTGCAGGGAAAAAATGCAATTGAGTGGGAGAAGTATAAAAGAAAGAGACAGGAGGTCAAGAGAAAGGTGCAAGAGGTGAAAAAAAGGGCAAATGAGAGTTGGGGTGAGAGACTATCAGTAAAATAGTTTCTTTTTCACTCCATCTTTCCACCTCCAATTTGGTCTCCCTCTTCTCCTCGTTCCCTCCACCTCCGACACATATATCCTCTTGGTCAATCTTTCCTCACTCATTCTCTCCATGTGCCCAAACCATTTCAAAACACCCTCTTCTGCTCTCTCAACCACGCTCTTTTTATTTCCACACATCTCTCTTACCCTTACGTTACTTACTCGATCAAACCACCTCACACCACACATTGTCCTCAAACATCTCATTTCCAGCACATCCATCCTCCTGCGCACAACTCTATCCATAGCCCACGCCTCGCAACCATACAGCATTGTTGGAACCACTATTCCTTCAAACATACCCATTTTTGCTTTCCGAGATAATGTTCTCGACTTCCACACATTTTTCAAGGCTCCCAAAATTTTCGCCCCCTCCCCCACCCTATGATCCACTTCCGCTTCCATGGTTCCATCCGCTGACAGATCCACTCCCAGATATCTAAAACACTTCACTTCCTCCAGTTTTTCTCCATTCAAACTCACCTCCCAATTGACTTGACCCTCAACCCTACTGTACCTAATAACCTTGCTCTTATTCACATTTACTCTTAACTTTCTTCTTCCACACACTTTACCAAACTCAGTCACCAGCTTCTGCAGTTTCTCACATGAATCAGCCACCAGCGCTGTATCATCAGCGAACAACAACTGACTCACTTCCCAAGCTCTCTCATCCCCAACAGACTTCATACTTGCCCCTCTTTCCAGGACTCAGTATATATATATATATATATATATATATATATATATATATATATATATATATATATATATATATATATATATATATATATATATATATATATATATATATATATATATATATATATATAAATATATATATATCTTTCTTTCATACTATTCGCCATTTCCCGCATTAGCGAGGTAGCGTTGAGAACAGAGGACTAGGCCCTTGAGGGAATATCCTCACCTGGGCCCCTTCTCTGTTCCCTCTTTTGGAAAATTAAAAAAAAAAGTGAGAGGGGAGGATTTCCAGCCCCCCGCTCCCTCCCCTTTTAGTCGCCTTCTACGACACGCAGGGAATACGTGGGAAGTATTCTTTCTCCCCTATCCCCAGGGATATATATATATATATATATAAATATATATATATATATGAATTTATATATATATATATATATATATATATA
>NC_092265.1:17766106-17806106 GCF_036320965.1 Panulirus ornatus | reverse complement strand
GCCGGAGACTTCCAGTAGAATTACTTGTTTGGTTCCATCCTCTGTTCCTCCTGACAGAAAGTGACAGCACAGGAGGGGAAGATAGCCAATCCCTCGCTCTTGCCCTTCATATTTGGACCTCTGTGATAGACAGATAAAACCTCCTCAGGGTAAGGGAGGTTGATAACGATACCAGTAATCATCCTGGTCACGTTTTCAAGAATACATCGAACTGAACTTCCGAATATCGACATAGATAATTACTCCAGAGGCTGTAACACATATGAAACGTAACTGAAAAAAAAAAGGTACTCCATTATTTATAACACAATCCTTCATTATCAAGCCATGTCCCCTTTATAGAGGTTTTGGCACGTGCTTCCACAACATCATATCAGTAGCATGGTACATACATTCCCACTGACGAAAACGTTATATCCTTAAAAACGTCTACATTGTTGATAATACACAGGATGGCGCAAGTATTCCCACTCTATAGTGAAGACTTATATAAGATGTAGCCACTTGAATCGCTCAGTACACTAGGCATAAGACAGGGATACCTATATAGGAATTCACACTGCAACAAACCACTGGGGTCCTTTCGAGGTTGTTTGTGGTAGTGGAGGATATCAAGGACCCGAGGTTGTTTGTGGTAGAGGAAGACATCAAGGACCCGAGGTTGTTTGTGGTAGTGGAGGATGTCAAGGACCCGAGGTTGTTTGTGGTAGTGGAGGATGTCAAGGACCCGAGGTTGTTTGTGGTAGAGGAAGACATCAAGGACCCGAGGTTGTTTGTGGTAGTGGAGGATGTCAAGGACCCGAGGTTGTTTGTGGTAGTGGAGGATGTCAAGGACCCGAGGTTGTTTGTGGTAGTGGAGGATATCAAGGACCCGAGGTTGTTTGTGGTAGTGCAGGATGTCAAGGACCCGAGGTTGTTTGTGGTAGTGGAGGATGTCAAGGACCCGAGGTTGTTTGTGGTAGTGGAGGATGTCAAGGACCCGAGGTTGTTTGTGGTAGTGGAGGATGTCAAGGACCCGAGGTTGTTTGTGGTAGTGGAGGATGTCAAGGACCCGAGGTTGTTTGTGGTAGTGGAGGATATCAAGGACCCGAGGTTGTTTGTGGTAGTGGAGGATGTCAAGGACCCGAGGTTGTTTGTGGTAGTGGAGGATGTCAAGGACCCGAGGTTGTTTGTGGTAGTGGACATCAAGGACCGAGGTTGTTTGTGGTAGAGGAAGACATCAAGGACCCGAGGTTGTTTGTGGTAGTGGAGGATATCAAGGACCCGAGTTTGTTTGTGGTAGTGTAAGGTTGGGTTGGTAAGGAGATGGAGGTCTTTCTTCATTCCGTGGTACTCAATGAAGATCAGGTGACTTTTGTAGTTATATCATAAAAATAAGTAGGTACGCCTATAGTGTGTCTTATGACACACTACGACACACACTAGTGAACGGTGTGACGAGGTCAGCTTATTATCTGAGCCTGTCAACACCTCATCATCACTTGTTTGAGCGACCATCCGGCTCTCCCTTGTATCGTCTGTAGGTCCGCTTTACATGTTACACAAGACAACAATACCTTGTGTTTGGTTTTTACACACTAAGCAGTGAGTCCTTGAACACATTCCATGTGATGCAATTACACATGTACAACTCACAATCAAATCATAAAACTAGATAGCTAATGAAATATTAATGGTATGCGTGAATATTTTACATCAGTGGAAGATATAAAGAACCCGAGGCTGTATGTGGTAGTGGAAGATAACAAGGGCTTTCTTCTGAAAGGTTCCTTGCATTAAACAGATGGGTTATCACTTGTTATCATACCCATTCATGGGTAGCGGTTATCCTCACCTTGCTATTCCCAGCGGCCTCTCACCTGGGGTAGGCTGAAGTTCTTCGTGACTGGCAGAGTGGGGCAGAGGCCCAGGTCTGGCGACGTGGTCATCTCCAGTGGCAGGAGACCGCCTAACTCCTCGCAGGAAACGGAGCTCGAGGCCAGGAAGAAAATGGAGATTTGTACGAGCATCGTACGCGGTGTACGTATGTCGTCTACGGTGAATCTGCAGAGGAAATATACTTGTTTACAGGCACAAGTCTAATACTTACTTCAGAACTGAGGTATATGCCTTCTCATGAGATGTTGTCACCGACGTAGATGAACATAGCAAGCCAGTTTATTAATGAAGAAGAATCTCAGTTGCTGAAGCCAGGGCTTCCTAAGAAAACAAAAAGCTTAGAACTAGTGATTTACGTTATCATCATCCATGGTCCTCCGTGATGTCGTTCTGATCTCCAAGATTTTTATGTTTTAGTGAGGAATGAATTCTTGTACTAAACAGTACGCTAGAACTATTCACTATGTTCTAAAACTCTATCTATTATTACCATTACTATTATCATGATTATTATTACACAATTCCTTTTAGGTGGCTCCTGAAGCTTCTCGCTGAGGCTGCATTTACGCAGGATCAGGGAGACGATGGACTCCTTAAGAAGGTGACGCCTGGCTCACAGTTTGACCACCTGCAGGCCGACTCTGATAGCAAGGAGAGGAAGGGGAAATGCTATGTCCTGTGTGGCTGGGTAGCGACAGGATGGATGAAGGCAAGCAAGTATAAATATGTACATGTGTATATATATATATGTATGTCTGTGCATGTATTTGTATGTATATGTTGATATGTGTATCTATATGTGCGTATATGTGTGTATAGGTGTGGATGGGCCATTTTTCATCTTGGCGCTACCTCCCTGACAAGAGAAACAGCGATTAAGTATAATATTTATGAATATATATATATATATATATATATATATATATATATATATATATATATATATATATATATATATATATATATTGGAAAGGATCACAATTTTGCGCGTGATCAAGATATTCCTATGAGTCCTCGGGGAGAATGAAACACGAAAAGTTCCCAAGTGCACTTACGTGTAATGATCACATCATCAGGGGAGACACAAGAGAGAAATATAACGGTCGGTTGATATACATCGAAGAGACGAAGCTAAGACGCCACTTGGTAAACATGCGATTGTCCAAGACAGACAACGAGCGTTCATAAACTTATCATTTTCCAAATTTTATCAAAAATAAAGTTATCTAATTTGTATAGAGCATCACTAATATTAAGATTATAATTCTTTGTGTATTTAATAACAGAAGATTAAATGATATTAATCGTGGTAATAGAGTTAGAGTTGATAACTGAGATGTCATTGCTCCAGTCAATACAATGATCATAGTTTTTAACGTGATTAAACAAAGCATTTGATTCTTGTCACTGTCTTATACTATATTTATGTTGCTTAAGTCTAGCAGAATGATCCTTACCAACATAAAACTTATCACAATTTCTACATGGCACTTTATAGATGCATCCAGGAGAATTTTCTGGTGAATTCTTGATTAAGATATTCTCTATAGTATTATTGTTGCTGAAGGCAACATTTACATTACAGGATTTAAGCAACATGGGAAGTAAAGTAAAATTATTATTAAAACGGAGAACTATAAGATTCTTGGTGTCAATGGGAGGTTTGGGCTCAATTCTATAAAATGATTTCCTTGCTAACTTAAGGGATTTATCAATGAAAGATCTAGGGTACTTTAACTTAGATCCAATAGAATATATCTTCTCAAACTCACCATCAATAAACTCTGGACTGCAAATACGCAATGCCTTAAGGAACATAGATTGAAATGATGATAATTTAAATCTGTCATGTTGAGATGAGTAATAATGGATATATGAGCATACATTGGTAGGTTTTCTGTTTATGCTAAATTTAAACTTCCTTCCTTGCCTATGGATCATGCAATCTAAAAATGGTAACATACCATTATTTTCATTTTCTACAGTAAATTTGATGGAAGGTACTAAATTGCTAAGTAAGGGGAGAAATATTGTAAATTCTCATTTGTTGGCCAAACACAAAGAACATCATATACATACCTAAACCAAATTGCATTAGAAGGTAGGATAACCTTTAGTAATTTTGATTCAAAAAATTCCATATAAAGATTGCTTAGTACAGGTGAAAGAGGGTTACCCATTGCCATAACAACCTTTTGAGCATAATAATCTCCAATAAATTGAAATACAAAGTCTCTTATACACAATTTCATCATTTCAATGAAAACAAACATTGAAACAGGTAAATGAATATCTCTATATTTAGAGAAATACAGTAATTTAACTAATGATGAAATTAATATCTGTAAGGGTTTAGTGTATGCCAGTTTGTCAAAACCAGTGGAACCTAATTGCCCTAAAAGATTTATAAGAGCTATTAACACCTTGAAAAAGACAAGGACATACATATTACTAAAGCATATAAGGCTAACCTGTTGTGATTTTAGACTAAAGTAGATATTTATCTAAAATGAATGATCTTTTAAATGATGACACAACATATTCTAAACTCAGTAAAAATCCCCTAGAAGCAGTTAATTCTCATTTCAATAAAGAAATGAAGTTGTTGTTGAAAGGTACTAGTTCTCTTCTCAAAAGTTTGTCATCTGTGTCCCCTTCATTGCCATATATGTATGGACTTATCACAACACATAAACAGAATTTTCCAGCAAGACCTATAGTGAGTTCAGTAGGCTCCATCACATATAAATTGTCAAAATGAATAGTTTCTTTATCAAGCCCTTTAGTAGGTAAGGTATCAAATTCTAATATCATGAACAATACAGATTTAGTCAACAAGCTTAACAATATCAATGTTAATTTTGATTTCAAACTAGTTAGCTTTGATGCTTCCTCACTTTTCACAAAAGTTCCAATTGATGACCTTTTAGAATATTTATTTAATGTCTTGGTGATATTCATTTACCTGTTTCAAAGTCTGTTTTCATTGAACTGATAGAATTGTGTATAAAAGAATGTCTATTTCAATTCAGTGGAGATTATCATGCTCAAAAATTTTGGCATTGCAATGGGTAATCCTCTTTCACCTGCACTAAGTAATCTTTATAAAGAATCTTTTGAAACAAAATTACTAAAGGATATCTTACCTTCTAATGCAATTTGGTTTAGTTATGTAGATGATATTCTTTGTGTTTGGCCAACAAATGAAAATTTACAAATATTTCTCCCCTTACTTAACAATTTAGTACCTTCCATCAAATTTACTGAAGAAAATGAAAATAATGGCATGTTACCATTTTTAGATTGCATGATCCATAGGCAAGGAAACAAGTTTAAGTTTAGCATATACAAAAAACTACCAAAATGTGCTCATATATCCATTATTACTCATCTCAACATGACAGAGTTAAATTAGCATCATTTCAATCTATGTTCCTAGGGGCATTACGTATTTGCAGTCCAGAGTTTATTGATGATGGGTTTGAGAAGATATATTCTATTGGATCTAAGTTAAAGTACCCTAGATCTTTCATTGATAAATCCGTTAAGTTAGCAAAGAAATCATTTTATAGAGTTGAGCCCAAACCTCCCATTGACACCAAGAATCTTTTAGTTCTTCCTTTTAATAATAATTTTACTTTCCTCCCCATGTTGCTTAAATCCTGTTATGTAAATCTTGCCTTCAGCAACAATAATACAATAAAGAATATCTCAATCAGGAATTCACCAGAAAATTCTCTTTGATGCATCTATAAAGTGCCATGTAGAAATTGTGATACGTTTTATGCTAGGCAGACTGGTAAGGATCTTTCTGTTAGACTTAAGCAATATAAATATAGCATAAGAACGGGACAAAAATTAAATGCCTTGTTTAATCACATTAAAACTATGATCATTGTATTGACTGGAGTAATGCCAGCTCAGTTATTACTCTAACTCTATTACCACGAGAAATATCATTGAATCTTCTGTTTTCATATACACAAAGAATTATAATCTTCATATTAGTGATGAACGATACAAATTAGATAACTTTATCATTGATGAAATTTGTAAAATGATAAGTTTATGAACGTTCGTTGTCTGTCTTGGAAAATCGAATGTTTACCAAAAGGCGTCCTAGCTTCGACTCTTCGTTGTATATCAATTGGCTGTTATATTTCTCTCCTGTGTCTCCCTGATGATGTGATTATTATACGAAAGTGCACTTGGGAACTTATCGTGCTTCATTTTCCCCGTGGACTCATAGGAAAAAAAAAATATATATATACATATATATATATATATATATATATATATATATATATATATATATATATATATATATATATATATATATATATATATGTATATATATATATATATATATATATATATATATATATATATATATATATATATATATATATATATATATATATATAGACGAAAGAAATAGCCCAACCACCCCCATACACATGTATATACACACGTCTACACACGCAAATATACATACCTATACATCTCAATGTACACATATATATACACACACAGACACATACATATATACCCATGCACACAATTCACACTGTCTACCTTTATTCATTCCCATCGCCACCTCACCACACATGGAATACCATCCCCCTCCCCCCTCATGTGTGCGGGGTAGCGCTAGGAAAAGACAACATAGGCCTCATTCGTTCACACTCAGTCTCTAGCTGTCATGCAATAATGCCCGAAACCACAGCTCCCTTTCCACATCCAGGCCCCACACAGCTTTCCATGGTGGAGGGAACGAGGAGAAGTGGAAGACCAAATTGGAGGTGGAAGGATGGAGTAAAAAAGATTTCGAGCGATCGGGGCCTGAACATGCAGGAGGGTGAAAGGCGTGCAAGGAATAGAGTCAATTGGAACGATGTGGTACACCGGGGTGGACGTGCTGTCAATGGTTTGAACCAGGGCACGTGAAGTGCGTAAACGTTTTGTGGGGCCTGGATGTGGAAAGGGAGCTGTGGTTTCGGTGCATTATACATGACAGCTAGAGACTGAGTGTGAACGAAAAAAAGAAAAAAAAATATGTATGTATATATATATATATATATATATATATATATATATATATATATATATATATATATATATATATATATATATATATATATATATATACCTGATGATCACACTTGTCCGTGATGATAGTATGAATGTGAAATCGCACTTCAGTAGTTCATACAATCATATTTAACATGTAATTTCTCTATAAATTTGGCACATGTTTCGTGGAGACTCCACCTCATCAGGTGCCAGTACTTAACAAAGTTATTGAAATCCCAACATCACACACTTGATTCCCGCCATACAACTCCGATATTCCCATTTGTTGTTTTGGCTTTCGCTCATTATTTACAGCCTTCACATCTTTTTAATTCTCCATAATGTTTAATAATACTCTCTCACCCCACCTCTCATTGCCCTCTTTTTCAACCCTTACACTGTCCTCTTGACTTCCTGCCCCCATCTCTTATACATCTCCCAATCATTTGCATCGTCCAAACATCTCCCTCTTATTTCTTTCACTAGCAACTTTACTTCTTTATCCCGCCATTCATTACCCTTTCTTACCTGCCCACCTCCCTCGCACCTCTCTCATACCACAAGAATCTTGCATATGCCATGAGTGCTTCCCTAAATACCTCCGATTCCTCATCCACTCCCCTCACTTCATTTGCTGTCACCTATTGCCAATCTTTCCCGGCATTTCTTCACACAAGTCTCCTTTCCAAGCTCACTTACTCTCACCACTCTCTCCTCCCCGACAGTGTTTCCTCTTTCGAAAACTTCCACAAGTCTTCACCTTCGCCTCCACAAGACAGTGATCAGGCATCCCACCAACTGCTCCACTCAACATAATTATAGCCAAAAGTTTTGCTTTTACAAGTCTATCACTTAATACGTCGTCCAATGATGCCCGTTGACTATCTTTCCCTCTCACATACGTATACTTGTGTATATCTATCTTTTTAATCAAGGTATTCCCAATCACCTACTCATTTAAGCGATTGCCTTTCGCATTACATATATATATATATATATATATATATATATATATATATATATATATATATATATATATATATATATATATATATATATATATATATCTTAGATTCGTAGCGACTCTCCACAGGAGAAATGTGTTTGGTGGCTCATCCTACAGCATTAAGCCCCGACACCCAAATCGATGTTAGGTGGCAGCAGATCAAGTGCTGCCGCTATAATAACAGATAACCTGGCTATTTCCATTAGAGGTGCCGCTCTTACGGACTTATCCCAAGTCAACAGCTTGGAGAGAGGTCAGAAGCCTGCAACATTCGGCTTCGACGTCTCTAATTCCCTCTGGGAATAGCTACCCCTCCCAGACCTGACCTCACCACCTCTTAAGTTGTAGAGTTGTAGAGTTGTAGAGAGGTTTAATCTCAACAACGCAGCAAGTCAGTTAGGCAGTTGATTCACTACTAGACAAGTGTACCACTCCGGTACCTGAACTCTTGACGATGGAGTCCAGCCCAAAGGGCGTCATCTCCATCAGTAGATGCCGCAGTGTGACTAATGACGTGTCATATTCCCGATAGCTTTCTTCGTGGTGCCTCATCTTCGACGTCAACCTTCGGCAGGAACTCGCACGAGACATCGCCTCCGCCCGTTTCTAACCGGAAATTGCCACACACTCCAACGTCCCTTTTCTCTTAAGAACAAAACTATTGAAATTTGCGCCTGAAATGATCGTCATACACACCGATATTGGTTCCGGACTACAGTAATGAAGAATGTATGAAACGGGCTATGTCGGGTACACACGGGTACGCTCCGCGTATTCAGTTCCTGAGTCGCATTTCTCTTGTACCCAACTATCTTCATAGTTACTGAGAACGTGCACAACCAACTGTAACCTATATGTTTCAAGGTAATCAACCTTCTATTTCTTCCCTGAGCATAAAAAAAAATGCTGAAATATTTCAATTTGTTGGTTACCCGTTGTATATCCTAAACCTTCCCCGTGCAGAATGTTAAGGCGTCCTATGAGCCATTGTCAGGCGCGTATAACGCGAAGTACATCGCTTCCTTCACTCACACCTTCTCCCTCCCTTCCTCCAGGAGTGAACCCAGCTCCTATAACATAACAATCTTTGATTATAATTATGACATTCAGTTTTCCAAATGATTTTTCCTAGAATCCTGTGAACACCAATTATGAAATGTCACCCAATGTGTATTACAGCAGCCTAGCTGTCTAAACTACCCGGGGCTGGAGTTACCGCAGCACCGTGGTGGCCTTGGCGCGAGACCTAATGATTAACTTGGTGCTGTTTATCTTGTTTAGGCTTCTACATAGTCCAATATATAGGCTATATACAGTAAACACGTTCACATTGATGTACGTAATTTAAGTGTATCAATGTACGAAGTACTATGTGGGATATATAAATAACATAGATATGACAAACGTTTAACGAGTGGTGGAGGTGAACCACGGCAACTGCTGTCTTGAGATTGTCATTTGAAGGATTTACAAGTTACAGAAACGTACCACAGCTTTGGGAGGTGCAAGGAACTCCCCTACTGACCTGCTACTGCCAGCTGTTGCCTTCCTCACTGTTACAACGTCATCTTCCTGTTGCTTATGTAGCGCACTGACGTTATATAACGGTCGAGGTGCCAACTTGCGTTTTATGGATCGCCCATTTCCTGGTCTTGCTTAACGGCAAAAATAAATCTAAAGGAATCTGTATATTACGTTGACGCTAGCAATACCTTCGCGTAGCCGAAAATGAAAGTTATAGCTCTCAATGATGCTCACGTAATGTTACACTAAATATTAGATACTAAATACTGGAGAGTCAAAATGCAAACTATACATCTATTGTATGTGAAATGAACGTAATGAATATCATTATATATATATATATATATATATATATATATATATATATATATATATATATATATATATGTATTCGCCGTTTCCCGCGTCAGCGAGGTAGCGCTAGGACACAGAAGAACGGCCCATCCACTCACATGCACATAGATATGTATAAACTCCCATACACACACACACACACACACACACACACACACACACACACACATATATATATATATATATATATATATATATATATATATATATATATATATATATATATATATATATATTCATACTTGCTTGCCTTCATCTATTCCTGGCGCTACCTCACCCCACAGGAAACAGCATCGCTATCCCCTACTTCAGCGAGGTAGCGCCAGGAAAAGAGACAATAAAAAGGCCACATTCATTCATACTCAGTCTCTATATTGACGATGCACAGTCCCGCTGAAGGTGACCTTTCACCCGTGGTGTATCCCCAGGCAGGAGGGCGTCAGGTGACACTCGCTCACAACATACAAGCCATACAACAACAGGTATCACTAAGATGCCAACCCGAGGTCCGTGTTCAGCAGGAGCTATGTACTGACCTCGATCTCCTCAGTCGGCGGTTCTGCTAAGCTGATTGCGCTCTCGCGCAACTCTTACGGCCAAACTTTTTCTCCCTACAAGTGGTTTGCTTCGCAACATCGGATGAATTAAGTTTACGCGTTCATGTACCAAGGAATGATTTTACTGACGGGTGTTCGCCGAATACAATCAGAGCTGTCGATGATGACAAGCGTTCGTCCCTATAAACAAACATTTGTATCGGTGGATCTACGAGCCACCTTCCAGGAAACGAATATTTCGTTGTGTTCCGGAGTAGAAATGTTTACCCCTGGGGTTGGGCGGGGCGGGGCGGGGCGGGGCGAGGCGGGGCACCAGGGACATTGGCTGACTCTAGGCCATGTGTCTCCTCTTCCGGTAGGAGGAGTGGCCCACCTGCACGACCCATGCCTGATACCCGACCAGAGAGAGACTGTTCGCTGTGTCATGTTACGTGAGGCGGACCTTACATCGCTGGCCTCCCTCGGTCACTTCCTCAACAGGATGTTCAGTGGTGGATATACAGGCCACCGGGTAGAACAGGTACGTAAACCGATCCGTTTGTTAAGGAGAAACTGGCATTCAGGTGAAGGACTTCCCACGTCTTAAGAAATGTTACAAAATTAGCTTTGCTTACGAAACTGGTCATGTTTGGGGCCTACATCCCTAACACCGCCAGAGGCTTCAGTATACCAGCAGCATTTTGGTGATAACTGCGAGTCAGCAGGTGACCAAACTTCTTTCTCCGAGAAATGTCTTGTGTAGAGAAAATGGAAACTTGAACTGTTATGATAAATGAGAACATTTATCCCACAGATCTAGGAAAAGAGTAGAAGCGTCCATCGTGACGCTTAGATCTTCTGAATCAAGTGTATCTGTCGTCAGAAATAAACCTCAGAACAGTATGACTGAACCTCTATCTCGCTCACCACAACCTGTTGTCCCATCCACCACAACCTCTGCCTCTGCTAACTCTGACTCACTCGCACACTTGACCAAATCTTATCAACACGCAGCTACTCCTTCTCAAAAGTCTGAAGACCAGCAGAACGGTACAAAGAAAAATGACCAAATCTATCTGACTAAATCTGAAATCTTCGAGAATCGTGGTAGAAAGTCTCTCACGGGCGGGGGGGGGTGGGGGGGGGGGAGCCCCCTCGACGGAGTCACAGTATTCCATGAGCGAGACGTCGTCCACGTGCAGGAGGAGGGAGTCGCCCGGCCTTTCACTAGATGCGATAACTGGGAGCCAGGCATGATGACCGCCGCCATAAATCTTAAACCACCACTTTCACTGCATCATAGCGGTACTGTACGGCTCTTAGGGATAGAATATCAGGAGTATCCATCCTCTATCCATACAAACTGTCCATTATTTGTCTACAAGAGACATATCTGAAGGTCACATTCCGTGATCATGGTGTCCTAGAAAACTATCAGTCCTGGAGGAGGTGAAGGACGTAGGGTATCAATTCTTGTCAACAAATATCTACTTCAAACAGAAGTAGACGTGTATCTGGCTATCTGAGATGTTCCATGTAATGTTTCCCAGTTGTCTTCTTTGATGATGGTGAACTTCACTCACCTTTTAACTAGTTATCCCAGGTAATTTTTTTTTTTTCCTGGGTAATGTTAATGTTCACCATTAACAGTATGGAAGTTCAAGGGCTGATAATGCAGGGAATCAGATAGCTGAGGTAATGCTGAGCTCAGGTTTATCAGCGAGTGACGGTCGCGCCACTCGTTGCAGATGCTCGAACAGGCAACACGTCAACAGTTGATCTATCCTGTTCGTCTCAAGTTTGCTGAATGACTTAGTATGGGATGCAAGTGACGGTTGCTTGGGAAGTGACACCTTCTCGATGTGGTTTTCTAATATATGCGAAGCCTTCACGATGCCAACTCCACCATGATTATAACAAAGCAAACTGGAGGTCTTTCTCAAGACTCTCTCAGACAGATGTATCCTGTGGTGACACTCACAGCAGAGTAAGTAATGCACAGCTGCAGTAGCCAGTGAGGCTGTCGCTCATGACTTGATTGCAGTTTGCGTGAAAGACAGAGTTCCTTCGTGACGGAGGCGCCGAGTCAGCACAATAGGTGGTACAGGATTCTCCAGCCAGCAGACAGCTATTCAACCTTTTCAAAATTTAAAGCTCGGGTAAAGACTGACCAAATAAACAGAATGAGACCAGCGGAAGAGCTATGTTTGTGCTGCTAACAAGGACACTCCGTTCACCCAGGTCGGCTCCAACTATCATCAAAATCGACAAGGAATACAACTCTGCACAGCACCTGGATCCAAGCGTCCAGACATCAAGCTAAGGGCTGAGCTAAGTGCTCGCTTCAGTGATCCAGTAACAGCAGCAGCCCGGGTCTGTAAAGCATGATTAAGACGTCAGCACTGCACAGTGAACTTTGGACTATGTCTGTGTCATTCCTATTTCCTTGACGTGGCCACTTACGAATCCCGTTTCATTACGTCCTGTTGCACTGACCAGCTGCCTTTGTGAAAGTCATACAAAGAATAGGAAACAGTAGGTTGATTTATCTTACAGGGCAAGAAAGAAAATATTCTAATGATCGGCAGTGTGGACTCCGTAAACAGAAACACACAGGGTCATTCAGGAAGGTTAGAACGTGGTATTTCAGAACATTTTGCTGAAAAGAATATTCTTTTATTTTTCATGTTGAAGGCTCCAGTCACGGACAAAATTCCACATCATGGCCGGGTCTTGATTGAAATCTAGAGAGAATAATAAAAAGGAAAAGAGAAGAGACAAGGGAAAGTACTTACGAATTTTGAAGGATGTGAAAAGCCTGTTTGGAGATGTGCCAGGTCTTAGTTATTGGGAAAACATGAGAAGGTAGAGAGTTCCACAGCTTCTACGTGTTGGGAAAGAAGCAGTCATCAAAGCGGCCCACCCTTAAGTTGCCGATGGTCACACAGTAAACATACGACGCAGCAGCTTGCCAAGTATTGCGTGGTCTACTTAGTGGTAGGGGCACATAAGCAGCCAGCTCGCGGAAGCAAAAACTAAACTAATACCTACAGTAGAGGGAAAGTGAACCAACATTGCGGCGTAGGGGAAGAGAGTTATGTTTGGCAGTTAGCCTGGAATAGTTTGTATGTAGGACCTCTTCCGACTTTACTCTGTCAAGTAAGAATAAACCTAGAACCAAGACAAATGTGAGAGTAGTACTCCATACAAGGACGAATCAATCTCTTGTATAAACGGAGCAACTGTTCAGAAGAAAAGAAGTTTCCTACACCTAAACAGGAAACACAGGTTTTATAAAAGTAAACGTAGCTATTCCCATACATTTGGGTTTCCAAGAAAGAGTGGATGTTACACTAATACCAAGTACGTTCATTGCCACTTCGTGGAGGACGTATCGTGTTCAGTTGACGAAGCAGAGTACAGACTCGCCGAAGAACTTCTTCCTAAAAGTAAGCTCATATTGTCCCTACTACTGAGCGGAGCGCAGCCCTGGGGTTGGGTAATATCATGAGTTTCATAGAAAAGAAATGGCCCGGAGATAATTATAGATGAATGAATTATGATAAAGATAAAGATTATATTGATAATAATAATAATAATAATAATAATAATAATAATAATAATAATGATAATGATAATAATAATAATAATAATAATAATAATAATAATAATAATAATGATAATAATAATAATAATAATAATAATAATAATAATAATAATAATAATAATAATAATAATAATAATGATAATGATAATAATAATAATAATAATAATGATAATAATAATAATAATAATAATAATGATAATAATGATAATAATAATATTAAAAATAACAATAATAATAATCATAATAATAAAACAATAATAATAATAATGATAATAATAATAGTAATAATAATAATAATGATAATAATGATAGTAATGATAATAACGATAATAATGATAATGATAATAGTAATAATAATAATAATAATAATAATAATAATAATAATAATAATAATAATAATAATGATAATAATAATAATAGTAATAATAATAATAATAATAATAATAATAATAATAATAATGATAATAATAATAATAATGATAATAATAATAATAGTAATAATAATAATAATGATAATAATGATAGTAATGATAATAATGATAATAATGATAATGATAATAGTAATAATAATAATAATAATAATAATAATAATAATAATAATAATAATAATAATGATAATACTTTTTAAAATAATAATAACAACATTTACATTTATATTCATAATCATACTTAATCGCCGTCTCTCGCGTTAGCGAGGAAGCGGAAGGAAACAGACGAGGAATGGCAGAACCCACCCACATACACATGTATATACATACACGTCCACACACGCACATGTACACACCTATATATTTCAACGTATACATATATATACATACACAGACATGTACATACATACACAAGTACATATTCATACTTGCTGCCTTCATCCCTTCTCGTCGCCACCCCACCATACACCTCCAACGAGGTAGCGCTAGGAAAAGATCAAAAAAAGGACACTTCCATGGTTTACCCCAGACGCTTCACATGCTCAATCCATTAACAGCACGTCGACCCCGGTATACAACATCGTTCCAATTCACTCTATTTCTTGCACGCCTTTCAGTCTTCTGTATGTTCAATCCCCGATCACTCAAAATCTTTATCACTCCATCTTTCCACCTCCAATTTGGTCTCCCACTTCTCCTCGTTCCCTCCACCTCTGACGCATGTATCCTCTTTGTCAATCTTTCCTCACTCATTCTCTCCATGTGTCCAAACCATTTCAATACACCCTCTTCTGCTCTCTCAATCACACTCTTTTTATCACCACGCATCTCTCTTACCCTTTCATTAATTCCTCGATCAAACCACCTCACACCACACATTGTCCTCAAACATCTCATTTCCAGCACATCCACCCTCCTCCGCACCACTCTATCTATAGCCCACGCCTCGCAACCATATAACATTGTTGGAACCGTTATTCCTTCAAACATACCCAAGATAATGATAATGTAATGATGATGATAATGATAATAATAATAATAATAATAATAATAATAATAATAATAATAATAATAATGATAATAATGATAATAATAATAATAATAACAATAAAAATATTACTATTATTATTATCATTATTATTATTATCATTATCATTATTATTATTATTATTATTATTATTATTATTATTATTATTATTATTATTATTATTATTATTACTATTATAACAATAATAATAATAGTAATGATAATAATAATGATAATGATAATGATAATAACAATAATAATAATGATAATGATAATGATGATAATAACAATAATGATAATAATAATAATAATAATAATAATAATAATAATAATAATAATAATAATAATAATAATAATAATAATAATGATAATAGTAATGATAATGAAGTAATAATAATGATAATAGTAATAATAATAATGATAATAATAATAATAATAATAATAATAATAATAATAATAATAATAATAATAATAATAATAAAAATAATGATAATAATGATAATAATAATGATAATAATGATATAATAATAACAATAATAATAATGATAATAATGATAATAATAATAATACTATTAATAATAATAATAATAATAATGATAATGATAATAATAATAATAATAATAATAATAATAATAATAATAATAATAATAATAATAATAATGATAAGTAGCAGTAGCAGTAGTACCTGTATATGGCAGGTAGTAGCAGCACCTGTATATGGCAGGTAGTAGCAGTAACTGTATATGGCAGGTAGTAGCAGTACCTGTATATGGCAGGTAGTAGCAGCACCTGTATATGGCAGGTAGTAGCAGTAACTGTATATGGCAGGTAGTAGCAGTACCTGTATATGGCAGGTAGTAGCAGCACCTGTATATGGCAGGTAGTAGCAGTACCTGTATATGGCAGGTAGTAGCAGTACCTGTATATGGCAGGTAGTAGCAGCACCTGTATATGGCAGGTAGTAGCAGTACCTGTATATGGCAGGTAGTAGCAGCACCTGTATCTGGCAGGTAGTAACAGTACCTGTATGTGGCAGGTAGTGGTAGTAGCAGCACCTGTATATGGCAGGTAGTAGCAGCACCTGTATATGGCAGGTAGTAGCAGCACCTGTATAAGGCAGGTAGTAGCAGTACCTGTATGTTGCAGGTAGCGGTAGTAGCGGTACCTGCATATGGCAGGTAGTAGCAGTACCTGTATATGGCAGGTAGCAGCAGTAACTGTATATGGCAGGTAGCAGCAGTACCTGTATATGGCAGGTAGTAGCAGTACCTGTATGTGGCAGGTAGCGGTAGTAGCAGTACCTGTATATGGCAGGTAATAGTAGCAGCAGTACCTGTATATGGCAGGTAGTAGTAGCAGCAGTACCTGTATATGGCAGGTAGTAGCAGCAGCAGTACCTGTATATGGCAGGTAGTGGTAGTAGCAGTACCTCTATATGGCAGGTAGTAGTAGCAGCAGTACATGTATATGGCAGGTAGTAGTAGCAGCAGTACCTGTATATGGCAGGTAGCAGCAGTACCTGTATATGGCACGCAGCAGCAGTACCTGTATATGGCAGGTAGTGGTAGTAGCAGTACCTGTATATGGCAGGTAGTAGCAGTACCTGTGTATAGCAGTGATCACCGTCAAGTAACCGACTGCCCGGCAGTAGGAGGAGCCAGCCCTGCCGGAGCACAAGACATCAAACACTTGACGTACAAAAAGCAGACCTCCACCACGGACGGACCCTCCCGAGGAGGTGACTCGTTTATACACCAGTTCCCAGGAGAAACTGGGAGGGACGAATCCTCTGAACTAAAGAAGACAACAATGCTGGCAACAATGACGGGGCGAGAGACACGAAAACGAGAGGCAGGTTCCCTTATCTTACAGCTAGAGCCACCAACACAACATGAACACAATGAATATAAACGAGCAATGTTATCACAACCAGGAAGACAAAACCTCACACAAAACGAGTCGCATTTCCCCAACAAGTCCTCCCTTCGAAGACACTTGCTGCAATATGTCGTGTCTTAAAATGTAAAAGAGAACAAAGTTCCTTTTGTATGAGAACACATATTGGATACGAATGCAATTATATAGTCCTTACGCTCTCACACGTTCAACCGTGTGGGTGACGAAGTAATAACAGTATAGATCTGATCCAGAGAACAGGTGATCTGGTGGACAGAGAGACTGACTCATAGCCTAAGATCATCACATGATGTGGTGGAAATGTTCAGGTTCAAAGAAGGAACACGTGATGTAACTATTGTCTGTATACATGAAGCATCAGTTGTGGTGCAATCCTGGTTATGATCGAGACGGTCACAGATATTCCACACATGCAGCGAAAGCTTTGCATATTTCTTCTTCCGAATAAATCTCTTCTCAGAATTCAGTGAACTCCTTGCGAAGTGAACACGTACAGGAAAATCCCTCGATAGAAATTGAAGCAGAGCTTGTGAGCAAAGGCAGTCGACTTAAGCTTTTTGATCATCACACATATGAACTTTATTTTCATTGTTATCAATAGATTCTTGATGAGCGATATGCTCAAAAAGAGTGGACATCTTAAACCATTTATGAGAGTGTGATCAGATGAACCAATTGGGGGCGAGATGGTGTACTTACAGCGAGATGGACTAGAGGTGAAAAAGAAACCCAGAGTTTTAGGAGAGTGGTCACAGCGGTCAGGAATATGGGTAACGTGGGGAATAATTTGCTCCAGCTCATTGAGAATGGAAGGTATTCAACCATGCCCTATGGTGAACATTGAAATCCCCGAGGTTGAGGATCTCGGCCTGTGGGTGAGAGGACGTCATAGTCTCATGGCAGGAGTTAGATAGTCAAAGATAGATATGGAAATCGTAGAATGTTAGAGCAAGATACGAAACAGGAAAAGTGTGGTATTTAGGAGACAGACCTTGAGCCACAGAACCTAAAAGGTTGGGGACTCAAGGTCCTTGAGGCGTGCAACAGGTGTGTTGATGTTGGAATAAGCACAAACACCACCTCTGAACCGGAATCGTGAGGGAAGGTTATAGTTAGACATGAAAAGTGACTAATGAAAACATCATTAGACAACTGTGTCTCAGAGAGAAGTCAGATATTAGGAGAGGTACGAGACAGACGGTGTTCAACAGAGGAGAGGTTACTAAAGAGACCACAGTTGTTGGTGTAGTGAATAGAAAAAAACCAAGGTCTGACAGAGAGGGAGAGGTCGTGGGAGGGGCCGGTGCTACTACTGCCAGAGCCCTTCCTCTCATTGACTGTAGAGTCAGTCAGAAAACCGAAGGTTTCTACAGGTGGAAAAGATCATGGCATGCCTAGCGAAACATGGCATGCCTAGCGAAACATGGCATGCCTAGCGAAACATGGCATGCTTAGCGAAACATGGCATGCCTAACGAAACGGGCGTTAATGAAATTTCATGCTTTAGAATTCAGTGGGAATTTGCCTATTTTGTTTGGGGCTGCCTGCCCATCAGAAACGTTTTTGTCATATTGAATTCAACACTTTCTGTCACCTCTGAAGTTCCTGCTCAGGAGAGTGTTGTGCTAATACTGTGTCATCAGCGTTCATCTCCAGCGGCGTTAGACATTCAGTGTTGACGATGGATGCCACATGACGTTCGTCCACGAGTGCACAATTTTCAGATAGGCTTCACATTTGGGGATTCAGATTTTCCACTACTCAAAGGGTTGTGGTTATCTCTGCAAATAAGCTCACTATACCTATTTTACAGCTTGGTTTAGACAATGAGCCGTCACCCTTGCTAAATGCACGGTGATTTCTGCGTCTAAATTCTAACTGCAGACTCACTTGGAAACAACATCTTAATGAATCAATTTGTGAATCTAGTGAAATTCAATTTGTCCTTGAAGTATCACCCTGTATAGTACTGAGGTGCTGATAGAAATCTTTAATAATGGTGTATATGACTCTCGTCTGGTTTAGAGAGACCTTGGGCTAACATGTATCAACTTTGGTAAACGATGGATCCTTCGGGAGGTTGGATGTGCTGCAGACTACATGTTTGTGAATGTGTCTTGGGAGCTCTGCATTGCACATGGATTTCGTTCATGGGTGAGTGTTCCTCCCTTCTGTTGCCGCCGAGTCTATCTCAAGATGGAATCAAGATCACCAGGACACAAGCACCCAGACATAGCGCCTGCCCCTACTGCACTGATGTCTCCTGACCGACAACAACGTCAAACCAAGCCAACACCACATAGTGTCAGAGAGGTGGATGATGTAGCGCCGGGGAACAACTCAGCTTCAGGATCTTCCCCGCCAACAATAACAACGCATCAGAAGACCAACGGTTGCGTCGTACTCAGCCGCCCGGGTTGCTACCTGGGGTACACGCATGGCTCCCACCCAGCAAGGTGAACATGTTGTAATGGAACGTGTTGTTACGTGATGTGACTTCAGATTCTGTCTTCCAGACCATTTGTCTCTTTTCATTATCATTCTGAATAGATAGATACTAAGTATTCTTATCATTATTATAATTATCATTATTATCATTATTATTTTCATTACTATTATCATTATTATCATTATTATTATTACTATTATTATTACTATTATTATTATTATTATTATTATTATTATTATTATTATTATTATTATTATTATCATTATTATTATTGTATTATTATTATTATCATTATTATTATTATTATTATTATTATTATTATTATTATTATTATTATTATTATTATCATTATTAACATTATTACTTTTACTGATATTATTATTATCATTATCATTACATAAGGCTCAGCCTGGGGTTTCTAAATATGTGTGGATGAGACCAAAGCGAAATTTCCGAGATATAGGTAATGTGTTTGAGGAAAGAAGCCTAGATGAACGTTCTGACTCAGAGCGAAACAAAGTTCAATGGTGAAGGAGAGTAAAGGTTTGGTATGAGGGCAACCACGAAGGAAGGCGTAGCACTACTACTCAAGCTGGAGTTGTAAGAATGTGTAATAGAGTTTGGAGGAGTGAGCTCCAGGCTGAGGAGGGTAAAAATGAGTATTGCATATGGCCTTGAGAAGGAGGATGATGAGAGGCAAGTGTCTTAGGAGCAGCTGAGTGAGTGTGTCAGCAGTTTTGATGCGAGAGGCCGGGTATTAGGGATGTGTGATTTGAATGCAAGAGTGAGCAATGTGACTGTTGGGGGTATAACTGGGGAACATGGGGTATATTCATTGATATGCATAGGAATGATGACCAGCTCGCGGAGGTGTGTGCTGAGTGAGGAATGGTGACTGGGGATACCTGATATAAAAAGATGTTCTACGTAAAGTATACGAGGGGGAGTAAGCATGCAAAAGAGAGACTCTTGGATGTGTGACCATTTCCGGGTGGCGGCAAGGGTGGAGATCTATTGGGGATTTCAGGAAAGAGGTAACGATGTGAGTGAGACGAGGTTGATTAAGGTAAGCGAGCCTAGCAAAGAGACGTTTATGATGAGATACCAAAAGAGATGAGGTGTAAGATGGCAAACGGTGAGAGTAAACGAAGTTGGGGGAGTGTGTGAAGAATGGGATGTATTTACGCGAGCAGTGCAAGTGAAGTGTGTTGCATATAGAAGGTGGGAGTTGGGCAAGTGAGGAAAGGCAGTGAATATTGGAATGACGAAGTAAAACTACCACTGACAGAGAAAGTATAGGTATATGGGCAGTACTCACAGGGAAAGCATGCAAGAGACTGGGAGATGTGCAAGATAAGAGGCAAGGGATCAAGTACAAGTTAGAGGGGTCGAAAATGAAGGCAAATGAGAGTTGGGCTTAGTTGTTATCAGTAAACTTCTGAGAGAATAAGATGTTTTCGAGGAGGTGACAAAAACAAACGAACAAGTGGGAAATGGAGCTGTAACAGGTAGTGATGAGGTGTGGAGGAGTTGAAGTGAGTATTCATTCTGAAGGACTGTTGAATGTGTTTGATGTTAGGGTGACAGATGTAGAGTGCTTGAACTGGGGAGGTGTGCGAAGTGAGAAATTCATGGAGAATGATTTGGTGAAGAGAGACATGATGAAAGCCTCACGTAAGATGAAATGTGGCAAGCAGCTCGAGTGGATAGTATTGCAGTTGAATTTATTAAGAAAGGGGATGACTGTTGTTGACTGGTTAGTTATATATCGATCATGCTGAAGTGCCTGAGGTTTGGCGGAATGTATGTACAGTGCCACAGTATAAAGGAAAGAGGGGACAAAGTGTGTTCAAGCTACAGTGTTTGATATGTTGAGTGTACCTGGTATGTTGCACGGCAGAGCAGTGATTGAGAAGGTGAAGGCATTTACAGAGCATCAGACTGGGAGGAAGCAATATGGTTTCTACAATTTGTGCAGGGTGTGTGGCTAATGTGTTTATGCTGAAATGGTTTGGACAAATGGAAAGAATAAGTGAAGAGAAGTTGACAAAGAGAAAAAATGTGTCAAAATTTGAAGGGCAAGAAAGGGGAAACCATACCGGTGATGAAAGGACGAAGTGAAAGTAGATTTTAAGTAGTAGGAGCCTACACGTGTAAGAAGGTGAAAGGCGTGCAGGGATAGAATGAACTACAGCGATGTGGTATACAGGGGGCGACGTGCTGTCAACTAAACTAAAATAGGGGCATATGAAGCAGCCGGAGAAAACCACGGAAAGGTGTTTGGGGCCTGCTTGTGGATAGGGAGCTGTGATTTCGGTACATTACACATGACAGCTAGGAAGTGGATTCACGTAAGTGAATGCGGTCCTCCTTTGTCTGTTCCTTGCGTTATGTAAAGATTGAATATTCCATCATTGTTACTACTACTGCAAATGATAATGGTGATTATAATGATGATAATGATAGTAATGATATATAATGATAATGATGATAGTAATAATAACAATAATAATGATAATATATGATAATGATAAGGATGATACTAATGATAGTAATAACGATAATAATAATGATTTCTATTGATATCATTATCATTATCATTATCATTATTTCAGAAACAAAGTAACAATAGTGACCTGCAGCCATATGGACTGGAATGAACCTTGGTGGTACTACTTCAGGTGATCTGGTTGAACTCGAGTGATACTTGACATAAACTGGCCGTGTAAGAGACAAACCTTACCGTCCCCAAGACTAACTCTCACGGCAGACGTCACAAAGACCACAGGTTCTACTGTGTTGATGTGGAGGACTAAAGGCATCAGGTGAACAGGGTGAGGAGGAGCTGTTGGAGGCAACACTCAGGCACGATGGAAACTCTGCCGCAAGTTGTCGTGCGCTGCAGCATGACACACATTATGAACACGCGAGGCAGCACGTGGCTGGCTGGGGTGGTGCTCCAGCGTAACTAGCACAATGGGTTCGATGATTTATGAGCAGTAATTGGAGGGCAACCAGCACCAGACCCAGTAAACAGATGACTCACTCACGATCAGTCGATGAAGTAGAAAGGCTGGCCAGCAGCTGCCACCATCCACTTACCTCTTCAAGTCAAAGGACAGCTGGAGACCTGACCAACGACAGACAGTCAGTCTGTGAACAGGAGGACGACTCGGACATCGATTTCATCCTCTGGGAGCGTAGAAGGACCAGTAGGTGGAGGAACATCGCCCCTGGGGAGGACAAGATCATTTACATCATGATGGACGACTCTAACCTCACGGGACACGCTGTTCATCATGAACTTAATGCAAGCCAGAGGGGTAGAAAGTTCCCGGCCTTGTGGATCTTGGGTCCAACCGACTTCGGAGCAGACAGGGCCAGCCCCGTAACCCTAATCAGCTGTATGTGTAGAGGGATGGAGAAGATGGTCTTAAAACGTTCCGAGTGAAAATTATAGCCACTCATTCATACATGTCTATACAAGAAGATGGCCTCATTACCACACTTCTCAGTTTCATCAATGATGGTCAGGTATTGGTCGCGTCTATCGCTGCTAGAGAAGACCCTTGACTTGGCCAGTGCACGACTCATCCTGACGAAATCAGCAGAGAAAGATGTACACAGGAGGTTAGCTAAATGGACTAGATTTTATCTCACAAACAGACAAGCCAGACTATAGATCCAAGGGCACATCTCCCATTACCATGTCCTTGAAAATGGCATCTTGCAGGAAGGTATTCTAAGTCCATTCCATAAAAAACCCAAGTTGAAGACATTGCAAAGCTTCCTCTTACCCTTTGGCATACTGACGAGCTGAATGCACTAAGCTGATAGATGTCCAACTTACTTGGACCTCACAGAGACTGAGCGCTTTAAGATTACAGTTCCCGAGACGTAAATCATGGCCATTATATCTCCTACCCTACAGACTCGGCTCATCTTGCAGGCTCAGCATTTTGACTGGTTAACCAAAGAATAATGCCTGGAAGTACAATATGATCGCACGATGTAACCAAACCTATAAGACCTGAGGGAATCAGAGTCATGATGGATCAAAGTTATGAAGTAGATCTCTAGTCTCCAGACTGAAGCCTACCTTCCCGTGGCCAGGGCCAATTACATCCAGCGTTACCTCTCCTCACATGACCACTGTGCTCCAGACATTTTAAAAGAATCCAAAACAAGGCGGTGAGAATAAAGCTAGGAGGACTATTATTGACAAGAACCTGTTACATGTTAGTGGAATCACATCTGATTCTTTGGAAAACGTCAGGGTTCAGCGAGACTGCTGGTTGAAATGTCTCAAACCCCGAGGAACTACAGAGGACATCTGACCGGTGCTGAAACCTCTTCAGAAACGCTGCAGCTATCAGCCAGCCCTGGGGATCATGGAGGAAGATTCAGAAGACAATAATCCTTTATATGTTCCTCCATCACCATAGCAACACCGACTACAGCCTCTTGTTGTCAGAGCCAGTGAATGTTGTGTTACTATACAGATGACTCGATCAATTAAAGTATTGAATAATGTGGCTCTGCAATAGTCTGTGATGGCTACACTGATCGTGGGAGACTGTCTGATGGCTCCTCAGACTGAGATAATGACTATTTTGAAAGCAATCCCTCACTTGAAGAACACCATCAGACTCCATTGGTCATGAACACCGATTCAGATTCATCGGTTTAAGCGCTAGAGGTCGTCAACCCTACAACCAACGTTGGCCTGATATCATCCTTCTTTTTTTTTCTATGTTGTTACATCTCCACAGACACGATAGATCTGAGTGGTCATTCAGTGGATGTCTAGTCAGTGAAGACTAGAGAATGATACAGTTGGTAAAGCAGCTAGACAAGCCTTCCAGAAAATCTAACCAGAGATGCGGCATAGCCCGTCAGCCTCAACCTAGGTCATTACCAGGGCGAGGTCTCGCGACAGGAGACGAGTCACCAGACACCGTCCACGTCCTGGATCGCTCATTCCTCTTACTACCTGACTACGACCTCCTGACCACCGATTTCTCCCTGTATGTATGTATGATTACCAGTGGCAGCTTAGAGAGTCAGTGCTGCGCCCCTGTCAGTATTTTGAGTGCAAATCAACACATCCTTAGTGACGCTTGCGTCCCACAATACACAGCTATACGTGTGCGAAACAACTTTATATACGTACAAGGAAGCAGCTTTCCAGCAGACATTACATAAATGATTTCTAAATTCATGATCGAATCTATGTGAGCATCATCAGGAGCTCTGCTCCCTTAAGTTAACGCCTTTAGCTTAAACTTCCTTAACATGATGGTAGAACATTACATAAAGTGTTATATAAACATTGATTAATATTCTGAGGACGGCCGTAGGCAGGACAATGAATAGTACAGGTCAGAGACGTGGCGAAGCCAACAGCATCTACATGTACAATGAAATTTCATTTACTTACGTCGGGTAAGGCAGTGAGCCCGATGATGCAAAGGGAACATTGCAATATGCATCTGAAGTAATTGTGAGTGAAGCGATCATTTCTGAAACAGTCACCTCCACAATTATTGATTACATCCACGAATGGATAACTGAGTTATTACTAAGAAATATACGTAATAATATACACATAGCTTTTGTGGATTTTGTTGAAAATGAATTAAACATGTCTTGAATTATCATATACTTACCGATAACACAGATTTTCAATAACTTTCCCTGAATAAAGTACGTAAACAGAGTTTCAGCTAACATGTGTAAGATGTAGAATATCTTAAAAACAAAATTAATCTTTCAATATCTCAAGACCGGATATAACATCAATGACATCAACAGGAGATGGATGTAAAGTACACACTTCCGCTCTACCTCTGTGTATACATAGAAGGACGGTGTGTGACGTGGCCTTCTCAAAAACAATGTTTCATCATAAGTAATGATTGTCAGAGACAGAGATATGACCTTTTGGAAATCAGTGTTGCAAAATAAGAAGGTTACTGTAATACGCAGGAAATATAGCGTAAACGCGTATTATTATAGCATAAATGCGTATCATAGCGTAAATGCGTATTATAGTTTGGAAGGACGATAGCGAAATCAACCATAGGATGAATGGAAAAAGAAAAGTATGATTTCAAAATTATTTTAAACCAGATGGGTCAAGTTTACATATGTCAGGTGACTGTGTGATGAAATAGCCACAAGTCGAGTATGCCAACTTAGATAACTTGATGAACAGATGGAAAACATAATGATTAGGTCACTTGCAACATAAACCAAAGAGAATACAGTAACATGCTTGTAAATTAAGGAAAGTTCGGCTTGTAAGAATAATGAAAATGTGAATCTTAAATCTGTCTACGGCTCCTGTTAGTTCCTGGTAAGGTTAGAGGTCAATTCATCAATTCATCAGCTCACTGACCGCTTGTGTGCACCGCTTCCTGCTTCCAGTCGGCCAATCCAGCTGCCCCCTACCCCGGACGAGGCAGCTGGTTCGTGAGAGTGTGACCAGCAAACATCACAAGACGCAGGTGGATCAGCTGCTTTCTCGGTCAGCTTCCTGTTGCTCTCTTAACCAGCAGCACCACACTGCCCGCCCAGCCCGGGGTGCTGCCGGAATTATGAGCACCGCCACAGTCACGCCTGACGCTCCAGGTCCTTGAAAACTGCTCGGGTGTGGTCAGCAACTTCGAGGAGACCCTGGTATGGGGACAGAGGGTTGTTTCGAATAAGCTTCCCAGCGGATGTTCACCTGGTTCGAAGTTGCTTCCGAGGGTTTGTCACAGTCTCTTGTCAGGCACCATGTAGGGAAGCCGAAGGCGATGAGGGTAGTCTAGCAATCTGCAGGTGAATAATGACTTGAAAAAGATGAGTTGTGTTGCCGTGATCTGCAGGGAAGGAGTACAAGTGACTAGGAGATGTACAGGAGAAAGTGGCAGGAAGTCAAGAGGGATGGTGCAGGAGTCGATAAAGAGGGTGTGAGTCGCTGACCTGAGTCTAGTTGGCACAGGCAGATGCGTCAATTAGCGGCTCATGAGGACTACCCTGTAAGAAGACTCAGGTGATCTGGGTACGTGGAGACGGAAGATAAAGTTTCTAACGTTTGCAAATGCTTCATGGCTAGACAGGGCCGGGACTTTACCAACGTGCAGACATCTTTAGCAGTGCTTTGTCTATACAGGAAATCATGAGATTTTCCCGGGTCTCGGACTGCCAAGAGTACCTCAAACCCCATCATGGACTGGAGGATAACAGTGAAGTTCTTAATGTGGTGTGGTGGGGTGTGTGTGTGTGGGGGGGGTGCGCGTCATGATTACAAGCATAGACTTCACGTATTAACAAAAAGACATGTTTCACCTGTGTGTTAGAGTCAATGGCTGTCGAGCGATAACCATAATATGAAAATTCACCTCAGCGCTAACAGGCAGCCAGGTCCAGGTGGCTGGGATTAAAGTTGTGAACATTTACTTAATTGTTTTCTGATGGACGGATTTGTGGAGCTGAAGAACTAGAGAGCGGATGATTGAAGAGTTGGTAGACGAGATGCTACTTTGACTAACGAACCTCTGTTGTCATTGTTTATGTTGGATTGTTATGTGATCAGTGGGAGTATTGACGACCAGGAGTCACTTTAAGCACCAGGCGTCCGAATAATTCCAAGATCATCCACTTTCTCATTGGATACATTGTAACCCGTTTTGATGAACTGAACTTCATGACAGCATGACACTCTAACTCACCTGGTCTCACATAAGCCCATATTACGTTTTTCGAATTTACCTTATAAGTCTAAGCCACGTCGTCTGCAAGTGATTCGTATAATTCTATACCTTGCACTGTGATTCTATGTATTGTACCTTTCATTCATATATATATATATATATATATATATATATATATATATATATATATATATATATATATATATATATATATATATATATATATATATATATATATATATATATATATGCGCGCGCGTGTGTGTGTGTAATAGACGCAAATAAAGATGCGAGAGAAATAAAAGTGTCGCTACAAGATCTTTAGTTTATCACTTCGTCACGCAAACTGACAGACAGATAAGGTAACAAGCAATATTTGCAAAAGAAACTCAGTATGGTGTTAATCAAGCAAAACTGACAAGCCAGGTCATAACAGGTTGGCTAGGCAGGATCCCTTTACATACCTGATTGACACGTCAGGCCACTAAAGTTCAGCTGGACTGAAATCTTTCGCAAAACAAATTTGATATTTCTGCTTCACAGTAAAAGTGGCCATAGGACATCTTTATGTCTTGATAATAATTTTTAGAAATTATACAAGATTTTGTGTGAGGAAACCTAACTTAGGTCACTTGTTGAGAGACAGTGAAATAGCTTCAAATCAGAAATAATGGTGGTATGTCGGAGGAAGGAAAGAACAGACACCATAGCAAGATAAACAACCCTTAACAAGTTGTGGAATTTCAGACATCTGGGAGTCTGTTCTGAGCTCGAAACTGCAAGTGAGGCAGCAACTCACGAGGGAATATAACTGTACAGCAGAGTATCGTCTCCATAAAGTTAAACGTACCATGATCATCACCTCTTCTTGTGTTAAGTTGGCTGCCGAAACTTTACCATGAAAATTAAGAGTTTAACTTCAGGTTGTTCAACTGGAAGAAGACAGGAAGAGACGAGAACATGAGATGACATCTGGAAGTGGAAACCTTTTGTAGATTGAGAGATGTTCCTTGAATTGGGCTGGCCATATGGGAGAGCTGAGAGGAAATATATAACCGACAAAATTATGCCACTGACAACGAGACAGAAGACCAGGTTTGTGACGTAGAGAGAGGTAGCCTGAGAATAAACCCTGAGCTCTTCCAGCAAAAGGAACGTTCCTGCGAGAGGTAAGACGTAACCCATCAGGGAAACTGAAGGCATCTACCCACGTCCTCGACCATCTCGTTGCTGACAATAACACCATAACCGGACCCATACAGAAACGGACACAGACTGACGTCTCCTGAGGTGGCAAAGCGGGAATAGAGTCGACGGCATGAAGTGGTGGGTGGGTAGGGAGCACCACAGATGCTTGATCACGGGTCTCAGTATAATATGGATACAATGCTCATGTCGTGGTTTTAGGTCTAATGATAAAACTGTTCAAAAAGAAAGGCTATTTTCGCATCCAACATCAAGAATGAACAGCGGATGACATTGCGACAGGATCAGTCATCTGTTCTGACCTTTTACGTGAAAAATGACAAACTCCGTAGCTTCTGTATGGACATTATCGCTGACTTTCTTCCCTACAAATCGTTTAGAATATGTTACAAACTTCAATGTTGATATTCATGTTATGTACAGATGGAGACACTAAGGGTGTTAAGGTAGCCGATCTGTTAACCTGTAACTTTTATTGTCAAGGTTGGTTGGTTGTTTGAGCTATAGGCCTATCAACTGCCAGGATCATCAACGTAAGTTAAGTCCATCAACTGAAAGCTCTTTAACACCTTCTTCAGGTGTTAAGGATCATTCTAAGGCCACGTATCCTCTCACTCTGTATGTGGCGCCTGTTTTGTGACTTTGTGTTGTATACAGCAAGTCTTCGTGTCTGCTGATAAAGAAATCGTACGTGAATTTATATCATCATAAAGCCTCAGCGATAATGCCTACAGTCTTATGGAACGATAACGTGTTTATACAGATATATAGCTTTCATGTTTCCATTTTCTATGTCCCTCCGTGGACCATACTAGGGGAGTATATTGGTTTTAGAATTATCCTTCACACGTGAGGAGGGTGTAAAAGATAATTTGTTTGATGGTTGTAGCTTGGTGTTGACGGTCTTAGTGACCCTGGCAACTGATAGGCCTAAAGCGCAAACAACCATGCAACCAGCCTGTCCTTCCTGTGAAAATAATGTGTACATTTTTTCCTTTAGACTTAACATAACTTTGGGCCTCAAAATGTCATATTCCGGCCCTGTATCAAGGTCTCCCTTCCGAGACCGTCATGAGATTTTTGGTGGCTTGAAGGTTGAGCTTCGTCCTCCTTAACTGTTAAGATATATCTTGCCATCTTCTGTGGAAGTAGGATGCTAGTTTTACTTCTATCGTACTTATTTCACTGCTAGTGAGATCTGGCACTGGGATTAGATTTGGTAACTTGAGAAAATAATGCTTCTCTATATCGTGTTAGGCCACTAACATAATGATTCTTCTCCTGAACTCATCAAGATCCTCAACTGCAATGTCACCAGCATCATCCTGTGTCTCTCGAAGTCTCTTGAGGTAGCTTTTCCATGTCTTGATGTCCGGTCCCTCAGTCCTGCCTTTGTTCATTTCTTCCCGTTCATTTAGATATAACCGTCATGCTTTGTTTACCTTAAGGTAAGACTATCATTTTTTGTTTCCATTTTTGTCAGTTTCCAAATGGTTCTCCTAAGATCACCGTCAGCTACCAATCTTACGTTCTTGACATCTTTCATAAGATCACAGAAAACAAATATTTAACAATATCTCTTCGTTTATTTCCGGAGGAGCGTCAATTTGTTCGACCCTCTTTCCTTGACGACAATAAGTATATCGCATTTCATCTGATGTGCATCTGCTCACTGAATTACAATAGAAATTAATTTCAATATCTGAATTCCCAAAGTGGGACCCAAAATATTTATGTTAACATGACTAATGCCTTTTGTGCAATGAATATTGGTTCAGTTAAGAACCTGACCTTCTTAGTTTTTCGAATATTTACATTACCAAACATCTTTATTATTGTAGACCAATTCCAGTGTAAAACAAAAAGTTTTATTATTACATACATTCTTATAAATATTAACTTGCATATGATAAATTTTAATGGGAAAGTGAAGAAAGATAAGAAATTTAAAAGAAAAATAGTTAACTATATATCATCAGAAATAGTGTACCCAAATAAATAGAATAGAAAACGAAAACACTATAGTAGAGAATTGGTATGGTAAACTTAAATAAGTTAATTTGTCACTGGCTGAAAGAGTGTTCTTGTTTATTAACTCTCATTATATATTTCTTCAGTTTAGATTATTAGATTAGATCTAGTCTACCAACACTTATTTCCTATGTGTAACAATAATAGTTACAATGAAGATGGGAAATTGATGCTAATATGCTATTCGGATTTATATACAATACACTGTTTTTAAATTAATCCACTTGAATTCGAATAATATGTTAGTTCTTATTTTAGGTGGAAGAGTAAACAGTGAGATCTGAAATCAAGGATACTTAAGAAAGGATCAATAATCTGCAGAGAGTTCCAGTATAATATCCGCATTAGTTTATTGTATATCGCTTGACGATTTTACTGAATTCCCTCATGTTCAAAATGAACATTTAGAACATTTATATCTGAATCCAACTGCGATTTGTAAGATTTTAAGTCCACGATGTTACTCCTTTTTCCTTTATTCATTTCTTTTATAGAATTCAAAGGTATCTGTGAAAGATGAAGGGTATCAGTGACTGATTTAACATTTGCTATCATCATGTAAGTGTTTCGCTGGACCATCTCTATATCAATATGAAGATTCCATAGGTCATATCCATAGTGGTAAAGATTTGCCAGTCTGGCCCTGGTGTTTTACCCCGACCCTCTACCCCGATATTCCACTCTTACTCAGAGCCAAAATTTCCATTACTTTTCATCAACGGTTTGTTGAGGTCTAGATTTTGATTAGGTAGTTTGAACCTAATCCTTATGAATTCCATCTTGACCATACGTCAAGAACTACAGAGGAGGTATTTACTCTGACAATATCATACGTGTGAAAAGCTGGCCGATTAGTGGTTGTCTGGGCTGCAGGCGTACCAACTGTTGCCTTGGTTAGTTGAGGCAGTCAACAATAAATCAAAACTACCAACAGTAATACTTTACATCTTCTCTTGTCAAGGGTAATTTCAAGACCACAGACACTCACTATGTTATGGCTTAAGTGTGAAAAGCATCATCAATTGACTGGCTTGATCCTCGAATTATAATCATTATATACATCAATTTACCAACAGAATTCAATACTAGACAGTATTAAACTTTTAGGTTAAATCGACAAAAAAGTCTCTGCTGCTTTTATGTTCTCGTTACCTTTACCATTTACTGTACAGTAGTTACCATTTCTACTATTATGACTGTTTTAACTGCAACCATTGTAAAACATAGTCACTAAGGTTTGTGTTTAAGTCTCTCTCTCTCTCTCTCTCTCTCTCTCTCTCTCTCTCTCTCTCTCTCTCTCTCTCTCTCTCTCTCTCTCTCTCGTGGGTATAAGTTAATTTCACTTGGATCCTGTTTATAATGTTACAGTTAGCATACACAGGATCAAAGATAAATAAGTAGCTCCGTCTGTGGCTGTCCTTTTGCCGGCTTAAGACGCAGACTTAAATGGAAATAAATAATATTCCATAAATCATACTGGCATAATTCCTCGTCCATTTTCATCCCTCGGGTTTCTCTCTGATTTTGATGGTGTATATCGGTAAGGTTGGCGCCGGTGTTGAAGTATTTTTGCAGTAGTGACGGCTAGCTGTGCTTGCCAGTCTCATGAGACAAGTTACTTACAAGCGACGTGACTTAATCATATGCCCTATTTTGCAACACATTACATAAGAATTATCATCAACCTATTACGCAGATCCAACGCTCTCAATACGCTTCCAATGCATATCATACCCCACTCGTACTGGGCCTGGCTGTTGTTGTTGTGTGACATTAAACCTCCCTACAACACAGGAGGTGCGGGCCCAATACTCTGGGGCGACCAGCCCGTGGTGAAGGACCAAAGCACTGGGCTGACTGTTGCGTAGAGTTAATATGGCCTTTGGGATCAATACGAGTGTGTGTGTGTGTGTGTGTGTGTGTGTGTGTGTGTGTGTGTTTGTGTTCACAAGGGAGAGTAGATGTTGCTGGTTGTCACATAGTTTCTCAGTGACATTGTCATTGTGGATGTAGGTGTGGGACACGGTGCCGCACGTGTCACGATTCAAACATATAAATAGCTACCAGATCACGTGGCCAAAAATCTGTGTTATATGTGTCACACAGACAGGGAAAATTATTGGAACATTGCGTAATCACCTCCCTCATATCTGCGTAGCGCCCTCGCGCACGTCTTTTACCTAAAGCAACTCTGCATAAGGAGAATTCTAGACAAACATTTCCATTCGTATGATCTATATTTTTCAGATGAGAGAGGAGTTTTCCACTCGTTGGGTCGCACCCAATACCCTTTAAACCCTATTATGAAGATTATCTGATTTTCTACTGGTAATTGTAATTACCTCTGCTTTCCCTAGTATTCTTCCCGTATCCGAAACTCAGATCCTGAAGAAGTGCGTCCTTTACTGTGAATTTCTGTATGAGTATATGGTTGTGTATAACGATCCTTGGGTATGTTTCATTGTATAACGATCTGTACCGTACGGGAAGGGAGGGAGTTCTACATTTTTTTTTGTAGGGCTTCATGATACTTGAGTATCTTCTATTGCACAACTGTTTAAATGCGTGTACTGTCAACATTCACTCCTTCATCTCATAGGTTAGTTCAGTTACCCGTTACCTTGATGCCGTAACTGTACTTTATATCTTTTCAAACATATTATTTGCTAGTGTCTTGCTGTTGTTGACTCTAGCTGCACTATCTTTACATGTCACATCGTCAATCCTGTTCGAAAACTTAAAGAATGTGATTGTCACCCTTTACTCCTCTCTCTTCCATGAGGGGTAACTCTGTGCCCTTTACATTCTCTATGTAACTTAGCCCTCTTCTTTCTGGTACCATCTTTGCTGCCCATCTCTATAACTTGATCAGTTTTTGATGCTTCTATAATTGCTATGAACAAACTTAAGAGGTAAATTCTAGTTTTGCTTTCGTAAACGTCATGAATGATTTGCTGAACATTTCCTGAACCACGAACTTAATTGCAAATCTAATATTTACCAGCAGACAGCTTGTCTCCTCCACAGTACACTTATGTAAGATGGTCCTCTGGCGACAGGTGGGCTACACTGTCAACTCTTAAGTCCGTCTTGCACACAGACATTCCTGCAGCTAGATCATATTCGTACTTTTACTGTGTCCCATCATCATCATTGTACATTTGATTTCCTTGTAAAATAATGCAATCCTCAAAATTCTTTGATTTTCGTATGAACGTAGAATCGTTCGTAAATATATAGAACCTATGACCCCAGTCCTCCTAGGAATTCGTGAACATCAAACAAGAAGAGTATTGACCTCAGGCACGATCCCTGTGATACGCCACAAGTGTAAAATGTGTGGAAGTCGAGAACATTATCTCGGAAAGCAAAAATGGGTATGTTTGAAGGAATAGTGGTTCCAACAATGTTATATGGTTGCGAGGCGTGGGCTATAGATAGAGTTGTGCGGAGGAGGGTGAATGTGTTGGAGATGAGATGTTTGAGGACAATATGTGCTGTGAGGTGGTTTGATCGAGTAAGTAATGAAAGGGTAAGAGAGATGTGTGGTAAAAAAAGAGTGTGGTTGAAAGAGCATAAGAGGGTGTATTGTTTGGTCACATGGAGAGAATGAGTGAGGAAAGATTGACAAAGAGGATATTTGTGTCAGAGGTAGAGGGAACGAGAAGTGGGAGACCAAAGTGGAGGTGGAAGGATGGAATGAAAAAGATTTTGAGTTATCGGGACCTCAACATACAGGAGGGTGAAAGGAGTGCAAGGAATAGTGAATTGGAACGATGTGGTATGCCGGGGTCGACGTGCTATCAATGGATTGAATTAGGGCATGTGAAGCATCTGGGGTAAACCATGGAAAGTTTTGTGGGGCCTGGATGTGGAAAGGGAAGTGTGGTTTTGGTGCATTACACATGACAGTAAACTGAGTGTGGACGAATGTGGCCTTTGTTGTCCTTTCCTGGCGCTACCTCGCGCTAACCCCTAACTTTACTCCCAAGACATTCCCAAAACCACTCTTCCCCCTTACCCTTGAGCTTCGTTTCACTCAGAGCCAAAACATCCAAGCTCCTTTCCTCAAACATACTACCTATCTCTCCTTTTTTCTCATCTTGGTTACATCCACACACATTTAGGCACCCCACTCTGAGCCTTCGAGGAGGATGAGCACTCCCCGCGTGACTCCTTCTTCTGCTTCCCCTTTTAGAAAGTTAAAATACAAGGAGGGGAGGCTTTCCAGCCCGCCGCTCCCGTCTCCTTTAGTCGCCTTCTACGACACGTGAGGAATGCATGGGAAGTATTCTTTCTCACCCATCCCTATATATATTGTAAAGTGCCTGAGAAATGGCGGAATGCATACGTAGTGCCATTGTACAAAGGCAAAGAGGATAAAGGTGAGTGTTCAAATTACAGAGGTATAAGTTTGTTGAGTATTCCTGGGAAATTATATGGGAGGGTATTGATTGAGAGGGTGAAGGCATGTAAAGAGCATCAGATTGGGGAAGAGCAGTGTGGTTTCATTAATGGTAGAGGATGTGTGGATAAGGTATTTGCTTTGAACAACGTATGTGAGAAATACTTAGAAAAACAGATGGATCTGTGTGTAGCATTTATGGATCTGGAGGAGGCATATGATAGAGTTGACAGAGATACTCTGTGGAAGGTATTAAGAAAGTATGGTGCGGGAGGTAAGTTGCTAGAAGCAGTGAAAAGTTTTTATCGAGGATGTAAGGCATGTGTGCGAGTCGGAAGAGAGGAAAGTGATTGGTTCCCAGTTTAATGTCGGTTTGCGGCAGGGGTGTGTGATGGCTTCGTGGTTGTTTAATTTGTTTATCGATGGGGTTGTTAGGGAGGTGAATGCAAGAGTTTTGGAGAGAGGGGCAAATATGCAGTCTGTTGTGGATGAGAGGGCTTGGGAAGTGAGTCAGTTGTTGTTCGCTGATGATAAATCGCTGGTTGCTGATTCGGGTGAGAACCTGCAGAAGTTGGTGACTGAGTTTGGTAATTGTGAAAAAAGAAAGCTGAGAGTAAATGTGAATAAGAGCAAGGTTATTAGGTACAGTAGGGTTGAGGGACAAGTAAATTGGGAAATAAGTTTGAATGGACAAAAACTGGGGAAATTGAAGTGCTTTAGATATCTGGGAATGGATTTGGCAGCGGATGAAACCATGGAAGCGGAAGTGAGTCACAGGGTGGGGGATATGGCGAAGGTTCTGGGAGCGTTGAAGAATGTGTGGAAGGCGAGAACGTTATCTCGTAGAGCAAAAACGGGTATATTTGAAGGAACAGTGGTTCCAACAATGTTATATGGTTGCGAGGAGTGGGCTATAGATAGAGTTGTGCGGAGGAGGGTGGATGTGTTAGAAATGAGACGTGGTGTGAGGTTGTTTGATCGAGTAAGTAATGAAAGGGTAAGAGAGATGTGTGGTAATAAAGAGTGTGGTTGAGAGAGCAGAAGAGGGTGTTTTGAAATAGTTTTGTCACATGGAGAGAATGAGTGAGGAAAAATTGACAAAGAGGATACATGTGTCAGACGTGGAGGGAACGTGGGACACCAAATTGGAGGTAGAAGAATGGAGTGATAAAGATTTTGAGCGATTGGGGGCTGAACATGCAGGAGGGTGAAAGGCTTGCAAGGAATAGAGTGTATTGGAACGATGTGGTATAACAGGGTAGACGTGCTGTCATTGGATTGAACCAGGGCATGTGAAGCGTCTGGGGTAAACTATAGAAAGCTTTGTGGGGCCTGGATGTGGAAAGGGAGCTGTGGCTTCGGTGCATGATACATGACAGCTAGAGTCTGAGTGTGAACGAATGTGGCGTTTGTTGTCTTTTCCTAACGCTACCTCTCGTGCATGTGGGGGGAGGGGGTTGTCATTTCATGTGTGGCGGTGTGGCGACGGGAATAAATAAAGGCAGCAAGTATGAATTATGTACATGTGTATGTATGGATATGTCTGTGTATGTATACATATGTATACGTTGAAATGTATAGATATGTATATGTACGTGTGTGGACGTGTATGTATATACATGTGTATGTGGATAGGTTGGGCCATTCCTTCGTCTGTTTCCTTGCGCTACCTCGGTAACGCGGGAAATGGCGAATAGTATGAAAGAAAGAAATATATATCAAGAAGTCACAGTGGTGCACGTGAGCTAGTATAAGCAAAAAAATAGAGGAAAATGAAACACGATAAGTTCCTAAGTGCACTTTTGTGTACTGATCACATTTTCAGAGAGATACAAGAAAGAAATGTAACAGTCAGTTGATACAAAACGAAGAGACGTAGCTAGGGCTCAATTGACGTCGTAGCTGACTGTTCTACGTCTTCTAACTGTATCTTCCATCTCCTCTGACGATGAATCATTACACGGAAGCGCACCTGAGAACTTATCGTGTTTCATTTTCGTGGTTCTTTGCATATATATATATATATATATATATATATATATATATATATATATATATATATATATATATATATATATCCCTGGGGATAGGGGATTAAGAATACTTCCCACGTATTCCCTGCGTGTCGTAGAAGGCGACTAAAAGGGGAGGGAGCGGGGGGCTGGAAATCCTCCCCTCTCGGTTTTTTTTTTTTTTTCAATTTTCCAAAAGAAGGAACAGAGAATTGGGCCGGGTGAGGGTATTCCCTCAAAGGCCCAGTCCTCTGTTCTTAACGCTACCTCGCTAATGCGGGAAATGGCGAATAGTTTGAAAGAAAGAAAAGATATATATATATATATATATATATATATATATATATATATATATATATATATATATATATATATATATATATATATATATATATATAGATAGATAGATAGATAGATAGATAGATAGATAGATAGATATGTGTGTGTGTGTGTGTGTGTGTGTGTGTGTGTGTGTGTTTGTGTGTGTGATGCAATGAATGCGCACTTTCATAGAACTCAGAATGCCCTCCAATAGCGTGGGAGCTGGGTACGCAAAACTAGGTTATGCTGCACATAACTGAGAAATGACTGTTCGTAACACGTGATCGAATACACTTGGTCTCGTGTCAGCATACTTTGTTCCCACACGAATAGTAAGGGGTACGAATTCTTGCTGTTGAAAGACGTTATGCGTATATAAGATGTGCGCGTACGTTTACACTACATTTGTGTTCCTCTACCTCCACGCGTGACTTAAGTTGGGTCAAGCTGTTGGCTACTGGTTATTGTAAGCCTGACGGGTAATGACTGCACAAGATCCCGTTGCTCATGCACATGAGACGAAGAGTGTTCGCTCGCTAGTAATCGAACACCCATCTCACAATTATGGGCAGCTTAGCCTAGTATGCACGTACCCAGCTCCCACACAAATGACATAACTGCAAGGGAATATATTTACATATATATATATATATATATATGTATATATATATATATATATATATATATATATATATATATATATATATATATATATATATATATATATATATATATATATATTGGAAAGGATCACAATTTTGCGCGTGATCAAGATATTCCTATGAGTCCACGGGGAAAATGAAACACGAAAAGTTCCCAAGTGCACTTTCGTGTAATAATCACATCATCAGGGGAGACACAAGAGAGAAATATAACAGTCAGTTGATATACATCGAAGAGACGAAGCTAGGACACCATTTGGTAAACACGTGATTGTCCAAAACATATATATATGTATATATATAATTTACCAGGAATACCCAACAAACTTATACCTCTGTAATTTGAGCACTCACTCTTATCCCCTTTGCCTTTGTACAATGGCGCTATGCACGCATTCCGCCAATCCTCAGGCACCTCACCATGAGTCATACATACATTAAATAACCTTACCAACCAGTCAACAATACAGTCACCCCCTTTTTTTAATAAATTCCACTGCAATACCATCCAAACCTGCTGCCTTGCCGGCTTTCATCTTCCGCAAAGCTTTTACTACCTCTTCTCTGTTTACCAAATCATTTTCCCTAACCCTCTCACTTTGCACACCACCTCGACCAAAACACCCTATATCTGCCACTCTATCATCAAACACATTCAACAAACCTTCAAAATACTCACTCCATCTCCTTCTCACATCACCACTACTTGTTATCACCTCCCCATTTGCGCCCTTCACTGAAGTTCCCATTTGCTCCCTTGTCTTACGCACTTTATTTACCTCCTTATATGGGAGGGTATTGATTGAGAGGGTGAAGGCATGTGCAGAGCATCAGATTGGGGAAGAGCAGTGTGGTTTCAGAAGTGGTAGAGGATGTGTGGATCAGGTGTTTGCTTTGAAGAATGTATGTGAGAAATACTTAGAAAAGCAAATGGATTTGTATGTAGCATTTATGGATCTGGAGAAGGCATATGATAGAGTTGATAGAGATGCTCTGTGGAAGGTATTAAGAATATATGGTGTGGGAGGCAAGTTGTTAGAAGCAGTGAAAAGTTTTTATCGAGGATGTAAGGCATGTGTACGTGTAGGAAGAGAGGAAAGTGATTGGTTCTCAGTGAATGTAGGTTTGCGGCAGGGGTGTGTGATGTCTCCATAGTTGTTTAATTTGTTTATGGATGGGGTTGTTAGGGAGGTGAATGCAAGAGTTTTGGAAAGAGGGGCAAGTATGAAGTCTGTTGGGGATGGGAGAGCTTGGGAAGTGAGTCAGTTGTTGTTCGCTGATGATACAGCGCTGGTGGCTGATTCATGTGAGAAACTGCAGAAGCTAGTGACTGAGTTTGGTAAAGCGTGTGAAAGAAGAAAGTTGATAGGAAATGTGAAAAAGAGCAAAGTTATTAGGTACAGTAGGGTTGAGGGTCAAGTCAATTGGGAGGTGAGTTTGAATGGAGAAAAACTGGAGGAAGTGAAGTGTTTTAGATATCTGGGAGTGGATCTGGCAGCGGATGGAACCATGGAAGCGGAAGTGGAACATAGGGTGGGGGAGGGGGCGAAAATTCTGGGAGCCTTTAAGAATGTGTGGAAGTCGAGAACATTATCTCGGAAAGCAAAAATGGGTATGTTTGAAGGAATAGTGGTTCCAACAATGTTGTATGGTTGCGAGGCGTGGACTATGGAGAGAGTTGTGCGCAGGAGGATGGATGTGCTGGAAATGAGATGTTTGACGACAATGTGTGGTGTGAGGTGGTTTGATCGAGTAAGTAACGTAAGGGTAAGAGAGATGTGTGGAAATAAAAAGAGCGTGGTTGAGAGAGCAGAAGAGGGTGTTTTGAAATGGTTTGGGCACATAGAGAGAATGAGTGAGGAAA